>NC_139666.1:18117494-18149994 GCF_951799395.1 Argentina silus | reverse complement strand
CACTCACTCTGTTACTCTTATTCACTCATATCTTCAGTGTCACCGAGTGTGTGTGTGTGTGTGTGTGTGTGTGTGTGTGTGTGTGTGTGTGTGTGTGTGTGTGTGTGTGTGTGTGTGTGTGTCTGTGTGTGTGTGTGAGAGAGAGAGAGAGAGAGAGAGAGAGAGAGTCTGGACTATTACCTGCTGAAGGAAGGGAAACATGGAAAATACATACACACGTACATACAGTTTGCGTGCACACACACACACACACACACACACACACACACACACACACACCTATAAACTCCTCTTACAACAACAGCAGGATCACATGACTAACCCCTCCTGGTCCAGCTGAATCTTTCATACGGTTGCAGATGATGTAGTTAATTATACATGGCAGGACAAGCCAGGATCCTTAGCCTCAATTAGACAGGGCCACGGGGTGACTGACCCGCACAGGGACTGTCAGTGCCTATTACACACTACACACTGCCACTGACAGAGAGGGGGGGGGGGGAGCAGGCTTACCAGACTTTGGTGTCCTTTCCTCGCAGAAGCAAACAGCAGATGCATACACACACACACACACACACACACACACACACACACACACACACACACACCACTGGAAAGGAATTTGATTGTGTAATCATATATATAAATCAGATTATTTTGTCAGAACATTGACATTGTTATCATGCGTGATTAAAAGTGTGTGTGTGTGTGTGTGTGTGTGTGTGTGCGCGTGTACGTGTGTGCGTATGTGTGTGCGACTGTGTGTGACTGTGTGTGCTTGTGTGTGTTTGTGTCTCCCACATTCTATTTCTTCTCAACTTCATAGTATTTTATGACATAAAGATAGAAACTCATTGAACATTGTCTATTGTCCTGGTCTTTTACATTAAAGCATTTCTTGATGATGATGAAGATGAAGACGACCGTGAAGGTGATGATGACGTAAGCTACACAATGTCTGAATGACTGTCCATCTGAGTTTGCTCATGGAGATTGGAGATAAGGGAGGTATCTCTGACATCGTGGAGCGTTTTCTCACGGACGCGCCTTCGGTGTAGAGTGTCTGCTTCCCAGGGCGTTCCTCGGAATACCATCTCTGGGAACAAAACCAGGAAAATGGCCCTGAAATCCATCATATAATGATCCGCTTCTGTCTAATGACCATCCCTGCATGAGTCAGACAGACACAGAGTTAAACATCCCTGTCTACCCAACAAACCCTCTAGTCTTGTCTTGTACCTCATCCTTCTATCCTCTCCTCTCTCTGTTCCCTCGCTCCCCTCTTCCACCCTCTTATCTCTCAATCTCTCACCATCCCACTCACCCAGCCCCTCCCCTCCCCTCCCCTCCCCTCCCCTCCCCTCCTCCTCACCACAACTATTTCCCATCTTACGCTGCACAATTAGACGGGTCACATTAAAAGTGGCAAAACAATGATATATATGATATATAATATAATAATATATTATTAAGTGGTTTCAAAGTTAAAAAGATTAAGCCACAGGTGTTACGTTTTCAAATTACAAGCCTCATTAAGCATTGGATTCTTCTTACAAACCTTTTATAGACACACATGCACCACCCCCCCCCTCCCACCCCCTCCTACTCTTACCTGGTAGACTCACCTGTGTGTGTGTGTGTGTGTGTATGTCTGTGTGAGAGAGAGCCAAGCCCCCTTTGGGACCTGCTGATTAAGGTATTAAAAATAAATGGGGACAGTTTAGGGGGGGTTTGGAGGGACGCTGGTATATATTTCTGTTAATTTTTCTTTCCCCCCATGCAGCGACTGATCAGGCTGAATATGATAGCATGGGCTGTCAGGGCAATAATTAGCCCTATTTTCCGTGAGGTCATCTTACAGGGACGCTGGGCGGCTGTGGTTCACACAGGCTGCTCTGTACTGCCCTAGTACTGTACTGCTCCCAGGACATGGCTAAGGATCTTCATATGTAAGCTTATATGATCTAAAACATCTCAAAACAATACTGAACAAATATGGAGCAAAATCTATCGAAATGTATAAGAACAAGAACATGTATAAGAACAAACTACCTATAAGATCAAGCCAAGTTGGAGTTTTAAGGATATTAATTATCCATATTAGTCACAGCTTCATCCCATTTTAGATGTACACCAACATCAGAACATAAACCTGTATTATTTGATGTAGTTAACCATAATGAACAACACAATAACACATCTTCAGTAATGGCCTAGAGGAGAGACAGCAGTTCAGATTCAGGGAACAACATATTTCAGTTCCATTCAAAACACTGCCCGGTTGGTTCAACAGCTTCAGACTGGAATTAGAAATCAATTATTCAGCTTGGACAAGCTCATTAAGACTCTGAATAGGATTTTCGTTTCTGTTTCTCTCCGCTCATCTCTCCGAGCTTACATTTTATAATTAGTATTTCTTTTCTCTTGAAAGTTTTCTATGAGTTTTGATAGAAATGTAGGTGTTGGTTTAACCCTCCCTAACAGCCTCGTTTGTCAGCATGCTATCATGACAAGTAGAGGAGGTTGTGTCGTAACATTGTGAGAGTCAGTATGTTGGTTGTTTGCTTTCAGTTTGGGCACTATCTCGTGATTGGAGTCATCATGCTAAATTAGCCATTAATAATCAAAGGAGTATAATCTAGGTAAATTAGGCATTAACAATCAAAGGACAACTGGAAATGATCACACTCGCAGCAAATGAAGCAGCACTAATCAGCCAGGGAAGAGAGAGAGAGAGAAAGCGGGCGGCAGGGGAAGAGATAGAGGGAGGCGGGACAGAGAGAGACGGAGAGACATGAAGGAAGGAAACCTACACACCAATGCAATCAATGAATTCTGCGACGGTGATATCACACTGGTGTGATGGTTTATGTTACAGCAACGGCTGACCTATTTTCATGCCTGATTAGAGGCATCATACAAGAGACTGTCCCCCCCCACCCACCCCCCCCCCACCCCCCCACCCCTCCCTGAACACGGTTAGTCAGTGTGAGCCGGTATGATCAGGTGAGAAGGGGTAGGACACAAGCGTGCTCTGCATACAAAAGCGAACATCTCCTACAGTAGGCCTACAAGATCTCCTCTGGCCTGTCACCCTTCCCAAGGCTTCTTCCATTCCTCTCTCTCTCTGCCTCTCTCTCATCCTCCCTCTCTCTCTCTCTCTCTCCTCCCTCTCTTCCTCTGTCCCTCTCCTCTCCACATTGTGTGTGTCTATCTGATCCTGTGGCCTTTTGTTGCGCTATGAAAGGCCCGATGCCACACTCATTATTTTCTCCTTTATCTCTCTCCTCACCGCTCTGATTAGAACAGTCGCCCCTGACAGACGCCCTCAGCCAACTCCTATCCATTACACTCTGTGTGTGGGTGTGTGTGTGTGTGTGGGTGTGAGTGTGTGTGTGTGTGTGTGTGTGTGTGTGTGTGTGGGTGTGTGTGTGTGTGTGTGTGTGTGTGTGTGTGTGTGTGTGTGTGTGTGGGTGTGTGTGTGTGTGTGTGTGTGTGTGTGTGTGTGTGGGTGTGTGTGTGAGTGTGTGTGTGTGCGCGTGAGTGCATGTCCACAATCCCTCTATGAATGTGACTGTTTACAGTATGTACAAGTGCTTGTGTGTATGCTTGGTATGTCTCTATATTTTACAGAGATGAGGACAGATGGAGAGAGACAACAGGAGAGGAATCAACAATGTAACAATCTGTATACCCTTGTGTTTTCTGTGTTTCTCTGCTGATCTGATGCCTTTTCTCTCTCTCTCTCTCTCTCTCTCTCTCTCTCTCACTCTCTCTCTCTCCCTCCCTCTCTGAATGGGGGGGCTGCGTGTTGCATGTGGAGTGTTCTGCTGGGGCTTTTGTGTTCTCGGCTCTATGGGATTTGTATGCGTGTGTGTGTGTGTGTGTGTGTGTGTGTGTGTGTGTGTGTGTGTGTGTGTGTAGAGAGAGAGAGAGGGGAGAGAGGAAAAAAGCATGATGGTCGTGGAACCAGGGTTGAATAGCTGATGTTGCTGATCTATTCTGGAAAACAACAATGTCCTGACTGGCATTGGTTGACACCTGACCTGTGTGTGTGTGTGTGTGTGTGTGTGTGTGTGTGTGTGTGTGTGTGTGTGTGTGTGTGTGTGTGTGTGTGTGTTGTTTCTGTGTGTGTGTTTCTGTGTTTCTGTGTATGTGTGTTTGTGTGTGTGTGTGTGTGTATATATGTGTGTGTGTTTCTGGGTGTGGGTGTGGGTGGCCTGACTAGTGTTGTTAGGCTCGCCTAATACGAGTGGTTAAATGGATTGGCCCAACAAAAGTACTGAAGAAATATGGAGTGAAGCCTCTTTACTTATTTCAATAAGCTGTTTATGTTATAACCAGTCATATTGCACAAAACACTTTTAAAAACTTTGATAATTCCATTTAGAATACGTCAATATGCATTTTTACATATATCCATATTTATTTCTCATAGTTGTCATTTAGAATTCCTGTCCGCATCAACCTTTTTGTGGTCCTAATATGTCATTTGCTTTTAAATTGCATTATCATACGAAATAAAACAGAAATTTGATGAAATTCAGATGGATTCACCTGAGTTAATGGAATATGGGTTTAAGAGGAAACTAATTATCCAAGTTTTGCGGAGAGCGAATGTATTTCTTTAGAAGGGTCTGATTTTAAATGTAAACATTAATGGCCTCCTTGATTAGCATTAGAATGGTGTGTATTGTCCTGCTCACGATGCCTCGTATTGGATATGCATCTGTGGTGCTCCCAAGCCCTCTCTCTGCTCTAAACCACACTCCACTCACACACACACACACACACACACACACACACACACACACAGCCGCTTTAATACACACACACACACACACACACACACACACACACACACACACACACACACACACACACACACACACACACACACACACACACATGCAGTGCTTTAAATCACTGATTACCTGCCTTATCTACTAACACTACCCATTTGGCCACTCTGACTAATGTTTTGTTAATTCCTCCAAATTGTTTTTCCTATCAAATTATGTAGAATTAGGGGGCCTGTGCTATTTTTTAATGTTCACGCGTCAAACTACTGCTTGTGCTACGATTATTTCTGATACACGTTTGCTTGTTGATTGGCAAAATGACAGGATGTGTGAAAATTATTGCATAGAAATCTGAGTATTGTGTTGTGTGTCCAGAAGATAGAAATACGCATCGACATGAGGGAACGGGTGAGCCGTTAGCCGAGGAGAGATACTTCCGAAAGCCTGGAGGCCCCAAAGCCTGGGGCTAGAAGTCTATGGGGAGGCCAAGGACAAGCTGTCTGGGGTCATGGCCGATCAGTATGGCTTTGACTTGTAAGCTGGGTGGCTTTTTGATTTGTATTGTGAGTGTGTCAAATCTAATTAGCATTATGTTTTGTGACATGGACAGCCATAGGCTGTCTATTGTTTGTTTGTGTGTATACTGTGTGTATGCTGTGTGTGTGTGTGTGTGTGTGTGTGTGTGTGTGTGTGTGTGTGTGTGTGTGTGTGTGTGTGTGTGTGTGTGTGTGTGTGTGTGTGTGCGTGTGTGTGTAAGAGATGATTACAGATTTTTCTGAGATATTCAGCCCATAGGATCGGATAGATGTGTAAGGGGGTGGTAGTGTGGGTATGGAATCATGTTAGATTATCTAATACCCTCCTAATGAGATTAGTGATATGAGATGGAGAGAGGGGATTAGAAGGGAAGAGAAAAGGGATTAACATACAAAGGGGCACATTTCACCTCAGAAACATCCCTGAGTTTTCCATACTCTCCATCCTCCTCTTCTCTCTCGACCATCCATCTTTCTCTTCCTCTCCCTCTGTTTTTCCCCATATCTTCATCTCTCTTTTCTCACATTCTCTATCCTTATCTCTTCTCTTTCTTTACTCTTCTCTTCTCTGGCCTCTTCCTTTGACCTTTTTTTCTTTTCTTGTTCCTCCCTTTCCCTACTTTTCCTACCTGCTCATTCACCCTCTCCTCCACATCTAATACCCTTTTACTCCTCCCATACTCCCTTCTTACCCTCTCTTCTCCCCTTCCACCACTTCCCCCCTCTTCCTTATCTTGTCACCCCAGTGGGGTAAAAGTGTTGAGAATGTGAACCAAATCTCCAGCTCTTGATAAGGGCTGCAAAGTGCATCAGTGCTAACAAGGCCTAATTGCCAAAGTGGTTAACTAGGAAACCATCTCCCTGCTCTCTCTCCCTCCCTCCCTGCCTCCAACTCTCTTCGTCTCTCTTCCTCCATCTTCCTCCTCTGACTTTCCTTTTTGTCTACCCCCCGTCCCCGTCCCCCTGTTTCTGTCCAGTAGATAGCAGCCATTGTGCGTCTGTCATATCAAAAAAGCCAAAACTTTCCATTAACGGTCTCTGACCAGAGGTGACTGGCTGACTACATTCAAAACGCACTCCTGCCTTTTCCTCCTTTCGTCTTCCTCCCTCTTCCTCCCTCTATCCCCGGTTCTCTCTCATTTCTCCCGACCCCCCCCCCTCTCTCTCTCTCTCTCCATACTTCTCAGACATATTCTTGTCCTCAACCCTCTCACTCTGCCCTCCTCTCACTCTCCTGCCTCCCCCCATCCCTCTCTCTCTCTGTCGCTCTCTCTGTCTGTCTGCTGTTTGTGGGGCTTGTGTGATGCCCATTAGTGTTACACCCTATTACTGTAGTAATGACTGACTGTGAGCTCTAATTAGAGATGTGTTAGGGAGAGCTACACTGCTCCTGCCCCCCCACCCCCCACCCCCCTCCACCCCTCCTTCCAAGTCACACCATGAAGCCGTTAACTGTGAGATCCAGCGACACCATTAACACAGCCTCTCTAAGAGTTCTGACTCCCGACTGTTAAAACCATTACACTCATTACAGTGCAATCAGCGGGGAAGGTGTTATGGCTAATTGATAAGCCGAACAATGTGTAAAATCTTGCCTCTAATTGCCCTGGGGGAAAAAAAGAAAGAGCCCTGAGAGAGAGAGAGAGAGAGAGAGAGAGAGAGAGAGAGAGAGAGAGAGAGAGAGAGAGAGAGAGAGAGAAAAAAAAACAGGCTCTACGTACATTATCTTCACAAATCCGCTTTTTTTCACTTAGGTGTAATGGTACATCTTTATTTAAACACCCTGTATGTTCTTTTTTTCCCCTTCAATAATGTGATGTTTCAGGGGTTTGTCATTGATGATAAGATGATTATCTGAGGCCTGTGGCTCCATGTGAAGACTCTCTCTCCTTCTCTCTGTTGGAGTGGGTAATCCTGGGTAATAGCATTATGGACACAGTGTTGTCCCAAAGCCCATGATTATCCACTGCTGTTTGCAGTGGGATTGACATTGGCCTCCCCTGGCCCTCTCTCCCTCTCTCTCTCTCTCTCACTCTCTCTCACTGTCTCTCTCTCTCTCTTTCTCTCTCTCTCTCTCTCTCACTGTCTGTTTGTCTCTCTCTCTCTCTCTCTCACTGTCTCTCTCTCTCTCTTTCTCTCTCTCTCTCTCTCTCTCTCACTGTCTGTCTGTCTCTCTCTCTCTCTCTCTCTCTCTCTCTCTATCTCTATCTCCCTTTGCCTCTCTAAAACTCTCGATTTATCAGACTCCTATCTGATGACATCATCCAGAGTTAAGGAAGAATTGACTCCTCATAAACCATGAGAGAACAAACTGGTTAAAGACCACAAGCTGCTCTGAATGAAACCCACTGTCTATAATTCCACACAAGATTGGACAACTTTGGTTCCAGTTCAGTATACAGTACTTCACACAAACATTGCAGTATAAGGATTTACAGTATTTGGCAACCGTCTATCCATACTGTGAAGTGTTTGTTTCGGCTCTTGGTTAGAATCTGCTTGTCATCTGAGATCAGATACATATGAATGGAGGCAGGACCCTCTCCTGCTTTTAGCCGACTGTCTCTCTCTTACCTTTTTTTTTTTTTTAAATATGTTTTTAGGGCATTTCTGCTTTATTGGGATAGACAGGAAGGATGGGAGAGAGAGGAGGGATGACATGCAAGATAGGTCGAGGGTCGGAATCGAACCAGGAACCTTGCGATTACGTGGTATGCGCATTAGTGTGCTACGCCACCAAGCGCCCCTGTCTCTCTCTTATCATGATGCTTTTAGGCCTGACCCAGCTTTCCCCTCACTCTCTCATGTCCCTGCTTTCCATTCCATCTCTCTCTCTCTCTCTCTCTCTCTCTCTTTCTCTCTCTCTCGCCTCATCCTTATGTCTTCCTTTATCTCTATTCCTACTCCATAAGCCACTTCTTTCCTCTTACTTTCTTTTTACTTGTCTTGTTGTCTTTCCCAATGCCTTCACCTTGTGTAACCTAGTTACCTTCCTACCACCTCTCTCATAGACGCTAACTTTCATGTTAGAAGAGCACAAAGTGGTTCTAACAATGATCCAGATTAAAACAGATCATTGAGGTTGTCTTTGTTGTCTTAGAAGGCACTGTGTGGATGTCAACCATGAGTGAATAAGGTCTTCTAGCTGTAATAGCTTTCAGTTGAACTGCAGACAGTCATCATCTTCTGTGCTCAGCTCTGGCCCTCTCATGAGTGGTCAGTTCTAAAGTTCTGTCAATACTACAAGACCTGTGACTCAAGACCTGACCATTCCAGTGCAGGTACGAGAGGGGGTGAAGCCTCTGAGAGAGCTAAAGTAATAGTATTTTTCTCTTGAGCAATTCACTTCACTGATGAACAGTAAACACTTCAACTATTCAGTGGTGATTCAAATTCAGACCATCAAGTGCCATGTATTTCTACCATTCCCCTCAGCAATCAGGCAACCGAATACAGTTCTGTAGAGACAACTCTCCACAAAAAAGGATGAATGACAAAGGGCAAACTGTATCTGAAACTATGTTCTTGAAAGCACTCAATAGCTAAAAGTTTTGTATATTCAGCAAGTACAGAGACGGCATTCGTCTGGGAAACAAGCGGCGTCCCTCAATGACAATGTTCTTTAATTCTACCGCCCAAGTCCAAATAAAAGATGGAAGTTGGGAGAGAGAAACAGTTGGTCTAAATTAGGCCTATGGCCTCAAACTCAAACAGAAAAAGTTGGCCTAAATTAGGTCAAGATCCCATCATTGCTCCTCCCGCCACCAAAAATGCCAATTTGATTGGCTTAGCCTGAACTCTGAAAAGAAGCTCATCTGAAGCTTTCGCTTGTCCTTCAGTCTGATATCAGTGTGAGCCAGCCACTGACTGAATGAAAGCAGGTGACTGGGCTGAAGGTATTGTCAGGCCTGCAACATAGTTTGAGTAAATAAGCCTACCTACCTACCAAAACAACTAGCCAGCTAACTATAACCTATATATTTTGTTATATGTTTGAGTATAATTTCGTTGAAATACACAGTGTGACGAGATCCACTTTGTAAAGCAGCACAGTAGCCCGCTTTCTGCTGGCAAGAAAGCTGTCTGGCTGCAAACACATTGTATGTCGTTGCATGACCAATTAATCAACCTGTGTTATGACCAAGCTCAAATCGGGTTGTTTTTTTGTTTGTTTGTTTTTCTCAAATAGTTGTGCCCCCCCTCAGAAATGTCTTGTGCCCCCTTAGTTACTTTCCCCTGGCACCGGGCCTGGGAACAGGGCTGACACCTGCCAGCCAACATTGGTTCTGGAGGCTGGCCTGCATCGCAACGCTGAGGATGGGCTTTGATTAGCGAAGAGACGCTAATAGGGAAGAGAGAATCAACTCCCCAGGGCTTCAGCCAGCCAGAGGCTGATTCACAGGGAGAGCTGTTTAACCAGACACTGCTAGCCTGTTAGGAAAACAAAGCAGAATAGTAGGGGCAAAGGGAGAGATTAATGATCTATGGGATATGGAGAGAGGCTCAACAGATCTCTATTGGGGGTTAATGATAGCCTACTCTGGATTCAGGGCCATGGTTTTGAATGGTTGTAAGCCACATTTAGAACAGACTGTAGCCTACCTCACCTAGTCATCAGGCCAGTCTTAAACACATAGAACTGAAATATGTAATGATGCACTCAACTTAGATTGAAAAGGTGTGTGTGTGTGTGTGTGTGTGTGTGTGTGTGTGTGTGTGTATGTGTGTGTGTGTGTGTGTGTGTGTGTGTGTGTGTGTGTGTGTGTGTCTGTGTTTGTGTGTGTGTGTGTGTGTGTGTGTGTGTGTGTCTGTGTTTGTGTGTTTGTGTGTGTGTGTGTGTGTGTGTGTTGCTCTCCACTGTGATGCTACTGAGTGGTCACACAGGCTGTCAGAGCCATGTGGTGGCCAGCTGTGTGGGTCGTTACACCTTTAGATTCTCAACCCCCCCCCTGCACACCAAATAAGCTGAACCGTAGTTATAGAACTTAAAGTAGTGCAACTTAGTTTTGGAGAAACACTTGTGTGGTTTTGTGTGATGGTGATTTATTAAAAACTATTTTTTTTAACACATTTTATGTCAATGTTATCATATGACCCTAGCAGTAGAAGGCTGGTGAACCTTTACTGTGCAACTTTCTAGAAGTTAAGACTTAATGAAAAGTATTATGTCTACACAATGAGCTGATTTAGTATAACAGTATAATAGTGTTCTAATGGTGCACATAATAAAGAAGTCATTGTCCGTTGAATAGGCCTACTGTAAGTTACATGTTAACAGTCCATTCCTTCAAAGGAGCACCACACAAGACCAGGCTTCTAACAAAGTCCGACTCGGAAGTGAACACCATCTCTCCTTTTCTCTTCTCTCTCTCCTCAGTCTGTGGGATCAGAAATGCGACTCCGTATCCATTAGGAGCGACGCCGCTGCGGCGCGCCGCCAAGTCCCCGCCCCCCTCCCTGAATGCGACGCAGCTGCTTTTCAGAACCCAACCGCTCGAGCCTATTCATCCTCGAGAGCGAACAAAAAAGTGGCTATTTATTAGAATACTTGTTTTGTATTGTTCCGCGCTACACAAAAGACGCTTCATTATGTAAGAAGCAAACCCCTTTCGTCGAGAGAAACAATAACTTGAAATTGTCTTTTAGAGTGTATAATAAATGTCATTTCTTCTTGTCTCTCTCCTCAGTGTGTGTTGAGTGGTGGGTTTGGACACCGGGCACGGATGGCCTTGGCACACTCTGCGGCTAGATTTTAGTGGGAATGGCGGTCTTACATGAAGCTTTGGTGGGTTTAGGACGGCTTTAGGAGTATGGGGAAAGGAATGTTTTACTACATCAAGGTCTACGGTTGGGGGACGAGGGAGACATGCGTAAGTTTGCATAAACCTGAGACTAACTTATGCGCAAAATAGCTATCTTTTCGCCGTCGTTATTTTCGGGTTGTTGCAAGTGATCTCGGATGCAATGTTTTAGTGACAAATCTTAATGAGAGTAATTGTGACATGATTATTCGTGATGTGTTGAAGATCATTGGCAACCTTGATTTCGTCAGTCCATGTGCTCCATTGTTTTTAATTCGATAATAGCTGTGTTTTGTATATCCATTGAATCGACGAAAATCGACTAGTCACACGTCTTTCTGACAGCTATCTGTGAGCGCGCAGTGGTATATGCCACCCCAATGACTTAGGGTGCCTTCAGGATACAGAGTTATTGTAAAGAATGAAATCAGAGTTTGTCAGAATTTGTTCCATTGACATATTGACTATTCGGGAATAAGTTTTGGGCGAACGTAGGCTATCAATTTGCTATAGACCGATCTCTCGCATGGCTGCTCTCTCTTTCCCCCTTTTGTAGTGATGTGTTCTTCAGCTGCAAGTGCATGCCGGCTACAGTTCCCTTCTGTATTTACAATTAGTTACATGTTTGTGTAAGTCATTTGTTGTCTTTTTTATGACTGGGTTGTTTTGCAGGACACAAAAACTCCACAGGGCGTCAGATTGTAGATTCTTTACCATGCACAGGCAACCCCAAAGCCGAGTGAAGGGATCTCACTCGTCAACAGGCGGTGGGGGGAGGGTGGTAGTGTAGAGAAATTGATCAACAGATATAGAGCTCGCCGGATCCCTGTCGCTGAAACAGGTGTTTTCGCATGATAGCCTGGTCAGTTAATTAACTCATTAAGTCGTGACTTTTACGGCCTTCTTTGTGCCGAGTGGAGGCATTGTCTCAAAGGGGGCTGTAAAGACACAAACAGACCACAGCTGACCATGTCAGGCCAGATAAACAATCATAAACACCATTATACGTTATCGGTGGGTTTACAGTAGGCTATGCCTTTGTAAGTAACTTTCCTCACAAATGAAACACTGGTGATATTAATTGGCCTAAATTAGACTATACATATTCCAAAAAGGTCTACAGTATATCAGCGAGCCATATTATACAAATCAATTTGATTCGGACACGCATGTGTTATAGTTTACACAGGCCTAAATACTAGGTTACATCAATGAATTAATTACAACATTAGGCAACTATTATACTACCATTATATCATTACTACTATTGCATCCCTTCAAACACCCGAATAGGCTACACACACACGCACGCGCATACACGCACTCGCTCTCTCTCTATTTCTGTCTCTCTCTCTCTCTCACACACACACACGCACACACACACGCACACACACACACACGCACACACACACGCACACACACACACACACACAAACACACACAACAATCCATACCCTTCACAACCCTCTCACAAGTTCAAGAGACTCTTTACGCACACTTTACGCATGCATATAGGCAGAGGGTGTCAGGTGAATAACGGGTCTAAGTGACGCTAAAGAAGAGGTATTTAATAGCCTATGTGAGGTAGATATTTAGGCCTGTGATTATTCTGGACAGAAATTATGGCCTTGTAGTGTATGCCTATTGCTTTTGTAAACCAATTAGAGATACATAGAAACAACCGACAGAAAATCATATTTTGAGTTCATCCTGACAAAATGACAATCAAATCAAATAATTTACAACCACCGAAGGCTACGGTGGCCCACGGTACCTCCCCATTCCATATATTCATAAGAGAAATCAGAGCACCAGCAAATGACTATGATAATGCTGACGAAATTATGAAATACCTGGCTCTGGAAATCCGGAGAATGATTGGTCTAAAAATGATTGGGAATTCAGGGGCATTTATGTGAAGCACATGATATGGCAGAAGTGATCAATAATTCTGGTGTATTTTCCGAGAAAGGTCCAAAATCTGGCGACTGCATCGTAAATCAAAATTGATTTTGAACAAAAAAAAGAGGAAGAAAATGACTATTGTTCTTGCCTGGTTTAGGGGGCTGGATAACTGCCGTGACCCTTGCCCTCGCTCGTGCACCAGCAGCCGCGCGTGCTGAACGTTTCACAGCGTGCGCACAAAGAAGCGGGGAGCATTGAAAGCGCGAGGCGAGTGATCGAGAATGACAGGGAAAGTAAATATGGGGCACGAGGGTCCCACTGCGATTCAAAAGGCTAATCCCTCACTGACATTTTCTCTCTCTTGTTTCCCTTTGGTTTTAGGCTATGAATTTGTTTATTTTCGGAAACGAATAGGTAGCCCTATATTGCAATGACAATAATTATTAGCCTACTGATAATGATGACATGATAACAATTAATTCAGTAATAGGTCTGTCATTTTGATAACGACAACAACAACAACAACAACAATTGTAATACTACTACTACTACTACTACTACTACTATTAATTATAATAATAATAATAATAATAATAGCAATAATAATAATAATTAATCACCAATTATTATTCACATGAGGCCTATGTAGTGTCAAAATAATATGTAGGCCTACCAATATACTCATCCACAAGTATCACCATTAAAATATATATTATAGGAATCGTCCTTGAAAAAAGCCTTACAGTAAAACCGATCACAAACACAAATGTACTGACTGCCAGAATGCTATGTTGTCATAAGCATACGGAAATAATCATGAAGTTTGGTAATGTTATTACAATAAAACATGAAAATATATGACCAAATCTTTTTAGTATCAGATCGTGGATCTCCTCTTCCCTCAAATTCGTATATTATATAATAATAGGCTATAGATTAGCCTATTTATAAACACGGCTTTGAATGAAAATAAACTATTATTTGTGTGCAAGGTTGTGATTATAATAATAACAATAATGACAATGTAATGACGCTATATTGTTATGTATTATTATTAATATGTACTATTATTATTATTATTAGTAGTAGTAGTAGTAGTAGTAGTAGTAGTATTACTTGTGTTATTATTTTGATCATTATCAAATAATATATAGCCTACATATCATCGTCATTTTTATTGTTGTTATCATTGTTATTATTAGGTCTACTGCTGCTTTTGCTATTACTATTATTAGTAGCAGCACTTTGGGATTACATTTGTTTCATCAAATTAAAAAGAGGAGTCAAATGATCTGGGATTCGATGAAGTAGCCTACCGATGCGCTTACTGCCGCGTGCACGTGCGTGTTTTTAACCCAAAAATGTAGGATAACCTTCGAACCATCAGCCACAAGTTGTGGGTCTCATTGATATTATTGATGAGTTCCGTTGACCCGAACGCAGACGGAAAGGGGTGAATGATCCGGTTCCCGTATCGAGGGCTATATAGCTATCAGTCTTAGCCCTAATTAAAAGCAGCAAAGTATGATACAATGATTACATCGTTATTCTCGCCGCGGGGAAGGGATATTTTATTTTCCCTTTCAATTAGCCGCTGATTGGGCTTTTCAGGGGAGGTCATCTGTGAAATTTGAATTATACTGCACGCCTGGTGAGACCCAACACTATAGGTCTACACCGCGGATATTCCTGGCAGAAACAGGGTTTTAATTTATATAACCGTTTCACATATTTTGTAATGTCTCACATATACAGACGTTATCATCTGAAATATTCAGTTTTTTAAGTAGATAAGTCACCGGTTTAGGCAGTGGTAGGGACATTAGGTTATGTGTCGCTGTCTTTCAGCACCATAGCGCACGCTCTCAATCAGCACCAGCAGACGGCGATGACAGTCTAGAATCTGCTCCGGCGATTTGATGTTCTCTCTTTATGCTTTTATGCATAATATCTGGTGATTTGAAATAGCAAAATCTCTCGCAGCAGCTCACACGCCATGGACTTGAAGTAAGCCTACAGAGGATAATCGCACGGCTCACTAACATTGTGTGTGTGTGTGTGTGTGTGTGTGTGCGCGTGTGTGTGTGTGCGCGCGTGCCTGTGTGCGTGTGCGTGTGCGTGTGTGTGTGTGTGTGTGTGTGTGTGTGTCTGTGTGTGTGCGTGTGTGTGTCTGTGTGTGTGTGTGTGTGTGTGTGTGTGTGTGTGTGTGTGTGTGTGTGTGTGTGTGTGTGTGTGTGAGAGAGAGAGAGAGAGAGAGAGAGAGAGAGAGACCTGTTATCTAAAACTATCTCAAATGAAAAAAGAGTTCTGGCCTGCTGTAGCCTAATTTTGACTTTGTGACTTTGTGTTATGGCTTAAATTACGTATAGGCTATTCCTTATTCTAACTTACCTAAGTTAGTGCTTGTAGGCTACCTCTTGTTCGGGCGAGTTTACCAGCTCATTACTTTGACTCGAAATTATCAAACATTAACAAAAATATTTTCTGCAGACTTAAACTATATGGCCAAGCAGTCATAGTGAAGTAAAGGCATAATGCCCTTCAGTGAATGCACTGAACAAATGTAGTGAAATTATGTAGAGGAAATTACGCAAATGGTGTAATAGTGCCTAACACACATCCAACATATTTTTGTTGGAAAGTCCTGAGAGGAGAGGCAAACATTTTCAGATTTCATGTTAAATTGTTAGTTTGAGGGGTTGACCCCCCTCTCACCCCCCCGCCTGCCAGTGTGTTCTTCTTTCACGAGCTCTGCATCACCTGACCAAATGCCATGCAAATCATTCTGCTTCTAGAACGTCATTGGTTGCTCGTGGCTCATTTAACCGCTGTCAGGGCGCATCATATGGCCGCCGCTTTAACTAACTTCTCAACTCCGACAGAGAAAGTGGCTCAAAAGCGCATTCTATCAACGTGGATGTGAACCAACCAGCAGAGAGGGGGTAAAGCACTGGAAAACACATTTATGCGACTTCTTCTTCTTGGATTATGTGTTAGTTTGAATTTCACTCGTTTTGGTGTAGGATTGTTCACTCGTGTGCACCTGCTCTGCCGGACTTGCGCGCCCAATAGCCTACTTTTTTCAACGTTGATTGCGAAGTTTGAAAACCGGGTGAATGTATAGCATGATGATGGAAACGGACCTCCACTCCCCTGGACCCCAAACGAACAATACTACGGGGCAAACGGGGCCAAACAGTGGGTCCAAAGCGAACCAGGACCGAGTGAAACGACCGATGAACGCGTTCATGGTGTGGTCCCGCGGGCAGCGGAGAAAGATGGCTCAGGAGAACCCTAAAATGCACAACTCTGAGATCAGTAAGCGGCTGGGTGCCGAGTGGAAGGTGATGTCCGAGGCTGAGAAGCGTCCCTTCATCGACGAAGCGAAACGGTTGCGAGCCATGCACATGAAGGAGCACCCGGATTACAAGTACCGGCCGAGACGGAAGACCAAGACGCTTCTGAAAAAGGACAAATACTCTCTGGCCGGTGGGCTGCTCTCTGCTGGCGGGGGCGGTGGAGTAGGTCTGGGTATGAGTTCATCCGGGGTTGGCCAGAGGTTAGAAAGCCCTGGGGGTCACGGGGGCTCAGCCAGCTCTGGCTACGCGCACATGAACGGCTGGGCGAACGGTGCGTACTCGGGGCAAGTGGCTGCGGCTGCTGCGGCCGCAGCGATGATGCAGGAGGCTCAGCTAGCCTACAGCCAGCACCCGGGCAGTGGGGCGCACCACCACCATTCACACCACCACCACCACCCGCACAACCCCCAGGCCATGCACCGTTATGACATGTCGACCCTCCAGTACAGCCCTATCTCGAACTCTCAGGGCTACATGAGCGCCTCTCCGTCCGGCTACGGCGGGATCACCTACACGCAGCACCAGAGCTCTGGCGTCTCCTCCTCGGCTGCCATGGGCACGTTAGGGTCGCTGGTGAAGTCGGAGCCAAGCGTAAGCCCTCCCGTTAGCACGCACTCTCGGGGTCCTTGCCCCGGAGACTTGAGAGAGATGATAAGCATGTATTTACCGACCGGAGAGCCGGGGGACCCTTCAGGGCAAAGTAGACTGCACGCCTTGCCGCAACATTACCAGAGTGCGACGGCTGGTGTGAACGGAACGGTTCCTTTAACACATATCTAGAATATTCATAAGACAATGGACACCAGACAAATTCATAACCAAATATTTACCTCTTTTTTAAATGATCCTGAACTACCTGCATTTTGAGAATGTTTATGGTGGTCTTGTAAATCAAAGGTAAATAGCTTGTCCATTTCGCCTCTTTGAGTTCAGTGAAATTATATTACGCAAAAGATATGAGTTCAAATATAGGTCATTGTGTTATCATTTTGTCCACTTGTATCCACTTTTGAGGGCGACGCCAAATTTATAAACACATTTGGTTTAAAATCCTATAGTCTTATTATTTTGGGGTTACTGTAAGTTATTTAAAATAAGTTAAGATGGTCTTTATAGTCATGCTAATTGCATGGTTTCATGATGGTTTTATATTTTCTCATTTGATAATTCCCCAAACGTGTAAACATGTGCGTTTACCGTATGTCTATTAATTATCATAATCATATATTTTCATTGTGACATTTTCTGTAAATTGTGAATAATTCGAATATTTTGAAGACTGACGCGCAACAGCTATATTGTACAATTTAAGAAATGCATTTCTGCTAGTGAGAGGTCCTGATGCGCTGAATTAAAATTTGAATAAATTTCACATTTATGTTGCTCTGATTATAAAACAAAGTGTAAGATTGATTATTTTCACTATCTTGTGTCTGCCAATGAGTTTTAGCCATGTGAAGTACACGGGGATTATTATAGGTATTAGGTGGAGTTGTGAACGAATCGCTGGCCTAATACATTTACAAAAGTCTGTTGCAAAATAACCGACAAGTTAGTGTAAGAACAGGGAAAATGCTATAGCTCTGAGATCAATCTATAGATGTAACCTCACCAAACAAATGATTGAAATGTGTATAGCATTTTATATTATTAATGTATATTGTTTGTTTGGCTGTCATAAAAGCTGCTCACTTGGCAACAAGCTACTTTGGCTATGAAGTCACTTTTTTGGGTTGCCTGTAGATTGCAATCAAACAGAGTAATTAAGGAACAAAAAAAGAAGTCGAGGTCTGGGCAACGGAGTATATTTACATGCGTCTCAACCATATCATCTTTATTATTGATCTTTGGTCGATTGTGAATTTTGCGTTTTATTACTTAATTCTTATGTAACTTGATTGGAGTGCAATCGTGTGAATATTACTAAATAGTGGAATCCTAATTTCCTAACCTTGTTCTTATTAATGCAGCAGGCATTGATAACAGATTACAATACTGCAGCAGAAACGTTTAATTAGGCTATGTCGTTTCATGTATAACTATAACAAGCCTATATTTGATTAATTATTCAACTGCAGCAACAATTTTAACGTCGTTTTTAGCCTGCCTGTCGGAAATACATCCCTAGTCCAACACAATAGAAGCAAGACTTTCTAGAGTTGATAGCCCTATTTTGGCTGTTCAACTGGATATTTAGAGGTTTTCCTCTGAAAGTAGTTGTCACAATAATACAAGAAATTATATTAGAATAATTTCTTAATCTGCTAAAGGGTTTCGACCATATGGCCGTGGTTATTTGAAAATTGCCATAAAAATGTAAATGTAAATGAAAAGTATATCACCACACGGCACAAAAGCATGTATAACTGTATGTTCGACCTACTGAGCTCTCTGCTCAAATATCATTGAACTTTTATGCACCGCCTTTTATGACCAAAATAATTTGGAGAATTTTGTAATAGCCTTATTTGTAAATGAATATCAACTTTTAATACAGTCCCACTCTGTGTTATCAGCCTGTAGGCCTACAGTACACCTGAATAAGGTTGTGGATACTGATTACTAGAAAACAGTTTTGTAATGAATTTACTTTACCCCATATTCTATGTGAGACTGTGATTTAATTATTTTTATCACTGAATACATAAACTACACAGAAGTAGATAATCCTTATAAGTACAAGCTGAAAGCTTTTTAATGGTCTATTTGGGAGAAAAGTGGTAACTTTGCTTTTTCCTTGTTATGGTGCAGGGGTCAAAGGTCAGGCTGTGTATTGATCCCTACACAAAGCCTATGGCCCTGAATAGGAAGCACTGCGGATCCAAAGGAAATCTCATTAGTCTGCGGTTGACAAACTCAGAATTTGCGTTATACTAGCAAGCACCTCGATGAACGCTTTCATGTTCATGTTTTTAACGATAAAGTAGGGGGGGGGGGTTGTTTCTTTTTTTTTCCTTTTTCTTTTTTTTTTTTTTTTAATTAACTTCCATTTTCCTCCAGTGGCTGAATTTCTCTTGCACATCTGTTCTGTAGGACATTAAGGAGGCATAGACTTTCTTCCTTTTTCAAATGCAGCACACAGGGCAGATTGTTTCACATTTCCGTCCACTGTATTGGAGTACATCTGGAAAGTAGAGATGCTTATAGTAATTGTACTTTATGTATGCAGGGAAATATTTAAGGATGCAACAGCTCTTGTGAGGCTGACAGAGAAGCAAGATTGCAATATCATCCAAATTAGGCCAAGGTAGAACTGCAATTGACTGACTACTCTGCTGCAGTTATTATCACTGTATTGTATAGTTCTGATTTTAAGTTTAGGTGTTTGACATTTCATCCCTTCCCAGTGTGCAATTTGGATGGCGAGTATTGTATAAAAGCAGGACAGAGAGTGAGGGGGGAGATTGACAGAATGTCGGAGAGTCTTCTCTTTGAACACATCAGTCAGCATCGGATCACCCTCTTTAGAAACTAGTAAACTAGGTTAAGGGGATGAGCCTTTCTAGTTGTTTAGCACTTGAAAAACAGAAAGTGGACATGGGTCAGAGAAGAGTGAGGAGGCTCTACTTGACAAACTTGACATGCTTCCTGCGCCAAAAATGTGAATTAAATGTAAATCTACTTTTGGGAGTAGCGATATTTGATGCAGGTTCAGAATTGTTTGTTTTTAATATCCTTATACAACAACTACCCCTCATTCAACAGCAATGATGTCATTGCCAACCCCTCAGACCACTCCACACAGCAACAAGTGACAAAGTGACAAGTCCCACAGGAGCCCAAAAATACATCTTTCTCAATGAGTTAGCTTAGTATTTCACCTCACATACATGCTGCAAGTGTTTTTTGATATGAGTAGTGTGTGTGTGTGTGTGTGTGTGTGTGTGTGTGTGTGTGTGTGTGTGTGTGTGTGTGTGTGTGTGTGTGTGTGTGTGTGTGTGTTTGTTTGTCTCTTTAGTAATCAATTACCTTTTGATCTATAACTGTATAGAGGTTATAGGATCCCATGTCATCTTTAGATTGACTGAGTTTTCACATCTTTGAATAAGTATATTTATGTCAGCTGCAGCACTGTGAAAACAATTGCAATAGAGTGGCCACATTTCAGACTGTAGGCCTATTCCATTGCATGGGTTCTTGTGAAAGCATTGCTCATGAACGTGGTGCTTGGAGCATAGCTTTACTAAAGAATTTGTGACATTTACCAGACGGCATGTAGAGGTAGGCATATACACCCAACGAGACAGACAGAGACCAACATTTTCTAACAAAATAAACACGAGAAAAGGAGTGGCTGAAAGTGAGTTTGGTGTGACCCCCAAATCGACACAGATACCCTGCAAAGAGAACTCCCTCCTACACAGTGGAGCGTATAGGATGGCCCGCTTAGTAGTTATTTGTATCTTATCTGTTGATGTAAAGCGACACAGATTAAACGCTGAAAACCGGAGAGGCGGGGCGCGTTACGGCACATCGCCATTCTAAAAGAGGAGCGTTCTGGTAAATTTAACCCGAATAATTTACTGCTCAACGACAGGGGAAAGAGGAAGGGAGGGGTTGCAAGGGGGTGGAGGTTTGGTTGGTGTTTGAGAAAGAGGGGAAGGTGGGGTGGTGGAGGAGGGGGGGGGGGGGGGGGGGGGGGGGGGGTCCGACCAATAAATCTCTCTTGCACGCGATACTCTTATCTTGTAGCCACCGATATATTCCGCACTAGGAAGCCATCAGCGCTGGGGCACACTCGGCGCTCGTAAAGCCCCGATCCCTTGCACTCGCTGTCCTAAATGGGGATAATTAGCGTCACTTTATCACGCCTCTGCATATTTTCTCCGTTCTCCCCCCTAAAAAAAACAGCCGAGCAGCCTGCTCTCGGTGCCCGCTCTGTCACAGAAGATTACAGAGACAGATTGCACAGAACGAATGTGCTGCGCGAGATTAGCGCGGAATAGAGAAAGCAACTGGGCCAATGAATTCCTCGCGAGGGCCTTATCGTGCAATTACACGTTGACATGTTTAACAATCTTGCTGCCTCTTAATCCTGCGGTCTTCCAGGAGCGAAGCACAGCGCTGCTGTAGCCTATCTACCCACAGCGACTCACTGTACACTGGAGCACAGGCCTAATGCACCGAAACGCGGTGGCACAGCTGAAATAGGCATATACAGAGAAAGTTCACATTTTGACTATTTTCTAACTTTTCCTCTCGCCATTGTTTTTAACGTGAGGAAGTATCCCTCTCCCGACCCACCACGCAGCAAAGATGATTCCCTTAATGAAAGACATGGCAAACTTTTATCGACTGGTTAATTGCAACCTCCGCCCTTGATCACAATGACAAACATCTGTGTTGAAAAGGTAGAAAAGGCCCCTTTAAATAAACTCAACACGGTCCACACTGTTACAATAACATGATATCTCACAAGCCCTTAGAAATTGCCTTATTGTAACATTTTGTGGACCCTTCAGAACAAATCAATGCGGAATGTTAAAATCAAAATCAAACTCTAAACTGATTTAGGGTACCGGGTTGTCACTATCCGGGGAGTGATGATGAAAAACATGTTGCCTTTATGCCTTTATGCCTTGACTAGACCATTTGTTTAGACTTTTTGCACTCTTTTCCTCTCTTCTCTTTCACCCCCTCTCCTCCTCGCCCCCTATCCCTCCTGCCTGGCGGTATAGCGAGGCCTGTGTGGGAGTGATTGTGAGCATCACTGTTGGAATTTGGCAGGGGCCGTGGTTTGGAGAGCCGCCCCACGCTGACTCCTATTCAGCGGCCAGCACGCTGTGAGGTTGGGAAGTTTCAGTCAGCCGTACAACTCAATGCCCCCACAAAGGCGATTACAAGCCCCAGCGCATTCCTGAAGGGACCTAGGAGCGACGCAGGTGCGAGGAGACCGGGGAAAACCCGTCAGAGAAACGACAAAAACGGGACAGTGCGGGGACCACACAAAACCAAGCGCACCACGGGAAGTGGGCATTTTGTGTGTATTGGGAAGAGAAGGGGTGAAGGATGAGGAGCGGGGGATACGTTTAGCAAGATAGAAGTTTTTTGTTTGTTTTTTTACCAGCTCCGTCTGTCCATCAGTTCGTGAAAGGAAGCGAATTTCTTCGAAGAAAAGGAACACATTTCCAAGGCAGCAGTCTGATTCATTTTCATCTAAAATTCACATAAAATAAAAATGTGTCCAATATCCCTTTTTGATTTGACTAGAACACGCTAAAGTCTGGACCCACAAATCGCTACTTAAAAGTAAGCCTATAGGCCTATATGCTTAGATGTAGGCGAGCTAAAATAGCAACACAAAACTCGTCTATTTCTCCCTCCATTGGAAAAGGCAAATGGTTCACGGGGTTAACACTTTGCTTATAGAGAAAATACCCTCTCATTGCGACCAAGCGTATGCTTTTGACTGGCTTGGTCTCTATCATAGAGACAGACGGTGTATTTGATTAGAGCAGCGCCTAACTATCAATTACCGAGGAAAACAGAGGGTCCCCAAGGAGCAGTAATCAGCACGGCAGCAGCTCGCGGACCTCTCATTTCCCACCACTGCATCATAATAGAGGCGCGCGGGAACGCATGAAAATGAGCCCCGCGTGAAAACGAACTGTCACTCATTGCAAACTTACTCAAATAGGCCAAAGCTTAACCTTATACGCACTATATTCCGCTGTGAATTAGCAGCACAAGTCTCCTTATACAAAAGAGGTACTTGTTGTTTGTTCCACGAATATGCCTATCGCGTTTGTAGCATATTCAATGGATTTTTCATAAAAGGCAGAATATTTTCTGTGAATACAACTTTTTCAACATTTCTTGGTGTGTGCGTATGCGTGTGTGTGTGTGTGTGTGTGTGCGTCCTGCGTTGGCCTACTCATTCTGCTCTTGCGTAATTGGACTACTCTCTCCTCTGTCGTCCTTACCTGAATGTTGCCCCCCGAGTGAGAGGGGGACAAAAGCGGCCCCTCGCAGTAGCGGCGACGGCCAGTCAAGCAGAACGGACTATGCAAATGTTGCTGAAAAAGGCTAGGGGGTCGATCTGCACAGAAATGGTAGCTGCAAGTCATGATTCTCGCTAGAAACCAACATAAGAGTAGCCTATGCCTCACTCTGAAACGGTTTTCAACTATCAAACCTAGAGTAATAGCAAAGAAAAACACAATAGGCTACAACACGAGGCTTTTGTATTGTGCTATATTGTGCTGCTCACAATGCTGTATGAGAAAAACTAAAAAAAGAAGTCGTGTCTCTCCCAGACACTGTATGTCCAACTGCGCACGGTCCTACAAGTAGAAGCTGTATACTCTTGACAATGTGCCTGCCCTCTCACTGTACTCCCTACCCGTCAACGTTATGGCCTACAATGTAGCCTAAGCAGCCTACACGCTTTTTTAGTGCAGTGTAGTGTGCAATGGGAATGCCTACTCGTAAGAACGATAAAAAAGTTGGTTTATTTGACCGTTTCATCAATTCGGCCAATTCTGTAGCCTACCTCTTCCCTCCGGCATGTGGCCTGTGTAATATGCTGTAATGCACGCAGCCAGGTCATTAACCCAGCATTACCAATCTACTCAAGAGCTGTCCAGTCCTGAAATAACGTTATTTCAGAACCTAGAAACGAGCGGTAAAAAGCCATTTCCGATTACGACTCTTGACACTCAGCCCTGGTCAGAGGCCAATTTTCTCTAAGGGCATGGTGGTTCTTTGACAATTATCTATGGTTAAGAAGAAAAATAGGCCACTCGAACTATGAACGCATTTAATATAGTTCAAATAGCCTGTACTTTTGACGAGGTAGCCTATGGCCTAGTCTATTATAGACGGTCTTCATAAAACATGACGAAATTACTTTTATTTTATTTATTTACTTTTTTACTTTTTTCACACTTTCTGTAAATGCAACACTGCTTACTTGCACAAATCTATTTAGTCTAGTTTCAGATTTTCACGAACACAGGTAGGTAGGTAGGTCTTTACTTTTGTCTCTCGGAGTCAATCCTATCTCTAGGTAGGGCAAACAATACGCTATGAAGTCCATAAATCTTGAACTGCAGAATGTTCACATAACTGGAGACATCGCAATCATCATCATGTTTGCACACAGGCACTGCTTTTACTTTCCTGCCTTTGTAAATAACTCAGACCACGTCTGACTGCGTTAGAGTCTCACCACGGCTATAATCTGTAGGGTGAAAATATTGGGAGAGAGATGAGAATGAAAAGACTAGATGTTTATGATTGCTCATTGATTTCGACTGGATGTTTTGGGCGGTTTGTTGGTTTTCGTTGTTGTTGTTGTTGTTGTTGTTGTTGTTGTTGCCTTTCCCGATCGAACGGACCGTCGATGACAGCAGGTATGAAAGGCTCTAGGGAGAGAGTTTGTTGCGGTGGTTTGGCAGTAATGATACCTCCCGCAGCGTGTTGTTACATAATTACCATGTTCGGCCTACTTTTCGTTCCACTTGCTGCTACGGGCAATAGTGCTCGCCCTCTAGCCCAGGGCAGGTCGGCACCGTGTTCCCCTCAGATAGCTTTCTTTCTTTTTTGCTCTCTTGCTTTCTTTCTCTCTCTTGTTCTCTCTTTGTCTCATAGGCGTATTTCCGCGGGACACGCCCCCCAATATTCTGTCTAGGACCATAGATATAGTACAACTGAAGACCTATTATAGCTCTATGGTTAGGACTATATGATTCTTTCAAGCTATAAGCCATGTCTGTTGACAAGCCACAAAAACAATTATAGCGCAAACGATTACTCCGGTTGGCAGTTTTGTTCACTAACAGCACACTGACTTTTCCTAAATATTAGTTGTTGTTTTTTACATTTTAGCATTACAATTTAAAAATCAGAAATAGAATAAAATCTGGAAGCATTTTACCGCCAACAAATGTTTCAGTACACAGTACCTAAGTTTCCCCCAAGTGCAAATCTGTCTTCACTGATGATAATTGAGCATTAAATCTCACATCAAATCCTAACCCTAACACTTTTCCTGGGAGAAATCAAAGTTTTAAAAAGACTCCATCCCAGCCCGTGGAGACAGTCAGTGGCCAGATGAACATGGAACAATATGAACACAGAACCCGGAAAATACCTTTTTTACATAAATTAGTGTAAAATAACCTCTCCCTCTCTCTCTCTCTCTCTCTCACACACACACACACTCACACACACACACACACACACACACACACACACACACACACACACACACACACACAACACACACACACCTGACATCTGTATGAGAAGGTAATGACTGTAGCCTTGGAAGAGAAGAGTGGATGGCTACACAGATATTTCTCCATCAGACACAGACTCCTATATCACTCAGTGAAACTGAATCTCTGACGTTGTCCTCATCATCAACAACTCATTCAGTGAGATACATGCTACCATACAGATCCTTTCATCTTTCTGAATTAGCTAAAGTCATTTCTCTTGGAATGCTGCAGGTCAAAAATAAATGATATTCGGCTTGGTTATGCTCAAAGATATGGATTGTGATACCAGAAATAACTATTAATAAGTGTTTTGGTCTCTGCTACTTCCCAGTTACAGTGATCTGGCCATGTTCTTTTCCAGGCCTTTAGCATCATTTAGTGAAGACTGTGGTAGCTAACAACAATATGAGACACAGTCTCCTCGCTGCCAAGATGGCTAATCCCTTTAGCACACTGCTGGAAAATCTGTGGCTGTATGATTTGTGTCACACACAATTATGCACACAAACACGCATGCACACATGCACGCATGCACACACATATGCACACACACACACACATGCACACGCACACACACACATGCACACACTCAATATAGTGTACTCTCACTCTCGATTTCTCTTATCGAGAGAAACACACACACACACACACACACACACACACACACACACACAAACACACACACACACACACACACACACTTTGTAAAGGATTTCTGATAGCTCTGTGACGGGTGATTATTTTCAAAGAGGCGTAGATGACGTTAATGGGAGGTCAAAGAGTCCTGATAAGAAACAGTGGTTTTATTTCTCTGCAGTGGTCCTGCAGCACACTGATAGCTGTTTGAACTCCCTGACCTTTGAACTCTGTGAGGTCAAGTGATCAACAAACCAGGTTGTTCAGATGGGTCAGATTATAACGTGTGAGTGATCGCTATTTCCCACCCATCGCTCAGTAGAGTACAGATAAATAGCCCTTAATGATTATGATAACACTACTCAATTTGTTTCAGAGGTCATTAGATTGTTGTCAGCTATCAGGCAGTTTAGCAACGATGGGTGAAATGGGATTAATTCTATCCATTTGCAAGTGCACTGATAACCTACTGGCTTTTAAGCAAATTCACCTTTATATCAGATTTGATTTACACCATGTGTGTCATTAATTATGTGTGTGTGTGTGTGTGTGTGTGTGTGTGTGTGTGTGTGTGTGTGTGTGTGTGTGTGTGTGTGTATGTGTGTGTGTGTGTGTGTGTGTGTGTGTGTATGTGTGTGTGTGTGTGTGTGTGTGTGTGTGTGTGTGTGTGTGTGTGAACTTTGGGCATATCATAAGTGATAACCTTCTTAGTAATCATACTGCATGTGCAATAGGGTCTGTCTGGTCCCCTGGTGCACAAGTTTCCAGCTGAAAGCTCCATATCTCCCTGATCGGAGTAAATTGAGGGAGATAAAGTACTGTTGTGCTGTCTTCACTGACTGCTGACCTTTTGGTGTATCGTTAAACCCACATTCTCTCCCTCTCTCTCTCTCTCTCTCTCTCTCCCTCTCTCTCTGTCTCTCTGTCTCTCCCTCTCCCTCTTTCTCTCTCTCTCTCTCTCTGTCTTTCTCTCTCTCTTCAGGTTGTCCATCAAGACGATTGCCATGGGAGACTGTCTATGGATCACTGTGGAAACCTGTGATTGACAGGTGTTGGACGCCATCTCGCTGGCTGGCAGACCGTCATCACGGCGGACAGGAGACGATTTTCTCCGTGGGCGAGAAGACCTTCCCGAAAATGTCAATGACAGTCAGCGCTTGAGACAGCCTTCCACCTTTTACTTCTGAACCATGTCCCAATCCTGCATGTACTCCCCTCACCCCAAGGTACCTCACTCAAACCCCCCACCCCACCCCCAATGTTACCCACACCCACACCCGACCCCGACTAACAACTAATCAACCTACTCATCAAATCCTACATACACTCCCCCTCCCCAACCCCAACCCCACCTCACCCCATCACTGTATAACTGGCTTTCCTGCTGGTTAGCAGCTATGAGGATGTGTTGTGTTTTGACTGGTCAGCATGCCAGTTCATCCAAGAGGTTTGTACATGTATGAAGTCAGTGTCTGTCCAGTCACATTTCATGACAGCCCTCTCCAGCTTATGGGCAGGACAGTTCTTATGCTTTTGTCCTAACAGAGAAATCACTTTGAAATAAACTCTTTGAAATGGTTGGCTGTCGCCTCTCTTATTGCCATCCCCAGGAGAAAACCTCACTTTTATTAAGAAGTGAATGAGATATGGGGGGATAATTGTGCAAGGTGAAAAGATTCTAAAACGTTTCAACAAGCCAATCACGATAAAGCATTCCATATCAATTATGTTCTTCGATGCTGTGTTTTTAAAATTCCTGCGATTGAATCCTTGTAACAGCAGGAGAAGAGGGTTAGATAAGTGGTTTTAATTGAAACCATGATTGAAAAAAGTGGGGAAATCAATTTAGTATTAAATTCTATGATTCCACTAAAATTACTTGATAACAATAACTACAGTATGTGATTTTTGGCCTCACGTTGGCGGAATAGAACATTGAGCAAGAAATTCAGATAGCGTGTGTGTGTGCGTGTGTGTGTGTGTGTGTGTGTGTGTGTGTGTATGTGTGTGTGTGTGTGTGTGTGTGTGTGTGTGTGTGTGTGTGTGTGTGTGTGTGTGTGTGTAATGTGAGGCTTGTGGTTAGGTATGAGGTGACCCAGACAGACTGTCCACAGGACCAGAATAATACAAGTATCTCAGATGACTACAAGAAGTGATTATCAGGTTGTTGGTGTTCAATTATCCATTATACCTTACACATATAGATACACACACACACACACCACACACACCACACACACACACACACACACACACACACACACACACACACACACACACACACACACACACACACATACACACGCACACACAAACACACACTCCTGAGAGATCTCTGGTTATCACACCCCTCCAGATTGTTCTGAACTACTTATGGAAAACACACACATCTCAAGATGTGGCCACTCTTGCCAACATGAGCCCAGTGTTAAGAACAGTTGTTGTCGCTGTTGTCGTTGTGTGTGTTTTTTTAGCATCACTAAATTCCCAGCATTGCTAAGGTGCTTTGGGAGAGGATTAACGGAGGCTGGCGTCGATGAGCAAGCCTTGCAGATTTCCAACCAGCAAGAAAAAGACAAAGAAAGAGGGGAAAGGAGGAGGAAGAACAGGAGGGGAAAGACAACGGAGAAATGGCACTAACAGCTTGTGTAAACATGATGACTTGAGAGAGGTAAAGAGGTAGAGAGAGAGATGGGGGGGGGGGGGGTAGGTGGCAGGAGAGTGGTGGAGACAGGGATGGGGGGGAGGTAGAGAGAGAGATTGAGGGGGGGTAGGTGGCAGGAGAGTGGTGGAGACAGGGATGGGGGGAGAGGTAGAGAGAGAGATGGAGGGGGGGTAGGTGGCAGGAGAGTGGTGGAGACAGGGATGGGGGAGAGGTAGAGAGAGAGATGGAGGGGGGGTGTGGGTGGAAGAAGAGAGGGAGAGGAACGTTTGGCAGGTAAATCTAAACAACAATTATCGTAAAGGAGGAGGCTTCTACTTTCACACCGACACCGGAGAGAGGACTCTCTCTCTCTCTCTCTCACAGACACACAGACACACACACCCACACTCTTTCTCTCTCTCTCTCTGCTTCCCTCCCTCGCACAGCCTCCTCTTCTCCTCCTCTCCTCCCTCTCTCTCTCTCTCTCTCTGGTCAGATCTAGACTCCATTGTCCCTCCTTTGTCCTGACATCAAACAGCAGAGATGCTCAGGTCACACTGATGTGCCCCCGAGCGATGCAATGTAGCTCAGGTTTACATCTCTCTGAGAGTCCTTGACGACACTCTCTCTCCCCCACTCTTTCCTGTCTCTCCATTTTTAATTGGCGCACAGAGCAAAGTCGAAGAAACGCAGGGAACGAAACCGTGTTTGCCAAATATCGACCCATTGAGCTGCACCATGGCAACAGCTTTGACTGACTGCAATCCTTTTCATGACTTTTGTGGCACAGGTGTGATGGCGGCTGTTCAGGGACCACACTCGCATGATTGGTTACCTTTCCTGAGACAGGACCACTTTATGTTGTGCTCCCCAAGCGGATGCCTAGGCTTTAATCTCAACAGGCCAAGGGGGGTGATGTTAGTCATAGCCACCAAAGGCAATTCAGTATTCAGTGTAGTATATGCCACAACATAGTATTAGAGGATATTCATGTGTCTCCAGGTGAGCAGCCCAGGGTAGGAGCTCCAGAGAGACACAGGCTGACGCACGTCTATTTGAATCCCCTCCTCAGGCGTCTCGTCTCAGGTGGAGTGTAACTGGATGCTGCCTGTTTGTGGAACACAAGGCACTTGACCGAGGGCCAGAGCTGCCCCTCCTTCCTCCCCCCATTCATCCATCCTTCCCCCCCCTCCCTTCCCCCCATTCCTCCCCCTATCCAACCCAACCTGTTCAGGTTACACACCTCACCCTTCCCTCACTGTGCTCCCTGAGCTGGGGCTGGTAGGTATGGGGACATTAGTGTGTGTGTGTGTGTGTGGGGGGGGGGGGGTAGGGTGGGTGTGCATGTTTATTGTTTATTATGAGTATGAGTGTGAAGGCAAAGGACAGACTCTCAAATGTACCTATGTGTGCGTGCGTGTGTGTGTGTGTGTGTGTGTGTGTGTGTGTGTGTGTGTGTGTGTGTGTGTGTGCGTGTGTGTGCGTGTGTGTGTGCGCGTGTGTGCGCCAGAGAGACAGAAAAGAGAGAGAGAGAGAGTGTGCGTGGCCACCTGAGAGTCCCTTCGCAGGCAGGTGAAGGACTCTCAGGTGTGTGTGTGTGGGCTGGGCAGCTGGGGTCCTGTAACTGGGCCTGTCTTGGCTCTCCTCTCTGACTGGGTTAGCTGAGGCGTGGCGGCGGCTGCCTTTCAACCATGGATCCCTCAGAACTACTCATCTGATCAGACTGGGCCTGCGCTGCATGGCTGCTGGGGGGTCACACCACCCAGACCCAGGGTCAAACGGCTAATTACAGACCCCTCACCCGCCCCCCCGACCCCCCCACTCACTCAGCTCTATGGGCAAGGGGGAGAAATTGTAATGGGGGGAGCAAGAAAAAGAGAGAGAGAAAGTAAAAGAGAAATAGCAGGAAAGTGAGAGTGTTGAGGAGGAGGAGGAGGAGGAGGAGGAGAGGGCAGGGGAGAGACTCTGGTTTCTAGGGTCACAATCAACCCCAACCAGCCCCTAGGCAGACGAGTAACCAAAGAGCCAACAGGTTAATTTGTGGATGTGAGTTGATGTTTTGTTTTGATCTCCTTCTCTCTCTCTCTCTCTTTCCCTCCCTCCCTCCCTCTCTCTATCTCCTTTGCTCTCTGTGATGGGTGAGTGACACCCATAATAACACCCTTTTCCCTGCCTCTGTACTGCTCAGGTAGGGGGGACTCTGCCCCCCCCCCCCCCCCCCCCCCGCCCCCTTGGCCAGGCCAACTCTCCTAGTACGCCCAGGGTGTAGTCTTAGTGAAAAGCCCTGGACCTAGTGACATCCCTACTGTGCTGACCTTTGCTGCGGCCATTGACTGAGGAAGCGTTTGAAGGAAATGCTGCACACTGTGACATACACCGGGAGAGAGAAGCAAGCACACAGCAGCACCAGTTGAAGGAGCAGCTCTCCGTCCGATTGCTTAAACACACACACCAACACCCAACAAACAAACACACACGAGTGAAATCGAAAGAGATGCAGAGACTACACTGTAGATTCAAGATTCAAGATTCAAGATTCTTTATTTGTCACGTGCATACAAGTATACAGTGAAATGCAGAAGTGACAGTGCCACAGAGTAGTGTACAGAATCATTGCCATTGTTCATTTAGTATTCTACGAAGTCCACATCATTAGACCATGTTACTAAGCTATACTCCAGACTGTGATAATGATATGCTGGTCACCCCCCCCCCCCACCCCCTCAGGACCAATGGGAAATCAGCCTTGCTGCGTCCGCTGACATCACACAATGCGCTGGCCAATACAGCTAATTGGTCAGCTGAATTGAATCAAGGCCTGAGCTGAGTTCCATTCTGCTGTCTAATCAACGCGTTTGAAGTAACCCCTTGTTTTCCCGGCCTCCTGATGTGCTTTCTACTTTAATACGGTTTAGGTTCTCCACAATTAGCGACAATTTCCATTTTGCAGCATATTGAGCTCCTGAGGCTGATTTGTTTGATAGTGACATTGCTTCTGTTCACTCTATTGTATTACTACAGTATCCCACAAACCTAAAGAATGCTTGGGTGATTTCTGTTGACAGGCTTTCTCTTGGCCTCATTGAATGACTCACACAGGAAGTCACAAAGCCAATTAGAAATCAGATTTGTCAGACAGATTTAGAATACTCATATACTCTACAAGCGCTAACACATAGACATTGTTATTCCTGACCCTAACTCCTCAATCCTAGTGTGTGTGTGTGTGTGTGTGTGTGTGTGTGTGTGTGTGTGTGTGTGAGAGAGAGAGAGAGCAAGAGAAGGGAAGAGTGCTATAGAAAGAGAAATTAATGGAAGCAAACTCTGGATGTGGGCATACAGTATATGGTAACACTGCCCTCCTTTGAGTGTGCTGCTTTGTATCTCCACTACACTGCTACAGATGATGGTGAGAGAAAAGAAGTAAACAGAAACATTCAAATAGAAAGGCTTATGAGAGACCAGGAAAACACTTTTTTAAATAATAAATGTGCAGTTTCGGAGTTCGAATGATTTTCAATTGAGTTCAAACGAGTATCAACAACCGCAGCATCTTGGGTATCCTGTGGTGTCTCTGATTCTCTTCTATAACA
>NC_139666.1:18104994-18109994 GCF_951799395.1 Argentina silus | reverse complement strand
GCAGTAAATCAATTGAACAGAACTCCTCCAAGCATGGCTCTACAACATGAAGCAGAGAATGAAAACGCTGCTAGTTGATAGCATGACCACTAGATGGCAGTATATACTAATGTTTCAATCTGCTCCCACATATTTTCCTAAATGGATTGAATTTGATCAGCGAGGGAGAGAGTGAGAGAGAGAGAGAGAGAGAGAGAGAGAGAGAGAGAGAGAGAGAGAGAGAGAGAGAGAGAGAGTGTAATTACGTTGATCACCTACCTCTTCTGGCCAGAGACTATATTCTTGTGACGCTTCGAATTTCAGTAACTACTGTAATTTCCATAATGCATACCTCAATGTAAATGCTTTTCTCAGAGGTATTTATCCCGGTGTTCCTATAATCTTTACGCATACTCAATGCACACTGGGGATGAGAGCAACACTATTTATGATCAACTGATGATACAGCCATCCAGCCCCTGTGGTTGGTAGCAATATGAAAACTGAAACAGAATTTTTTATATTTTTTTATCCTTTATTTATGCACGGGGTGTCTCTCTAAGACCAGGGTACAAGGCACGAGAGACAGCAAAAACAAGAAACAAAACAAGAATGAATAAATGAACAAAATGAATAAATCAATGAAAAGCATTCAATTGAAGCCATACAATGACCTAGGTAAAACATACGCAGTCATCTTTGACACAGTTCATAATGTGGGGGAACTACTCTGAATCCTGCTGCTAGTATGTGCCTAGTGCCTTACAGAGCAGTCCACAGGCTCTGCATACCACTTCCACATTCAGCCGTAGTCCCCACATAACCTCAGAGAACAATCTGAAAGTGAAGCAGGCCAGAAAGAAATCCACCCTGAACCACCCGAAGCCATCACTTCCTCTGATGAAAGTAACCCAGTGCCCTATTTCCCTTACTTTCCTTGCGCCCACACAATTAGACAGAGGAGAGGAATTAGCAACGACCCATTTCCTCCAGTCAGCTGGAGTGTTGATGGTCAGTCATCTATGAGATAACCACGGCAACAATACAGAGAACAAACACACTGGCTGCTCATTGGGCGAACATGAGGCCCAATCATTCCCTCTGAGAATGCCTTGGAATCCCAACCTACAGAATGTACAGCTCAGATAGGAGCCGATCTGAATGAGCTTTGATTTTACTGATGCTGCAAATGAAGCAGGACATGGTTAAGATAGCTGGTGTATCTATCATTATTAGAGATATTACTCCTATCATTACTAGAATTATGATGGATGGATGCATGACTAGATGGCCATTATAGTGTACTAAGAGAAGCGAAGTTTGAGATGTTGACAGGACACTGGGGCTGTCTCTCTCTCTCTCTCTCTCTCTCTCTCTCTCTCCCCCTCTCCCCCCCCCCCCCCCTCTCTCTCTCTCTCTCGGTTTTGTGAGTAATGACACCTGACTAAACAGTGAACTCAGTCCAAATTGGAACCCATGTTTCCACCACAGGTTTTATAGAAGGACCTGCACCTGTTTCTTAGCCAGAGGATGGATGGATGGATGGATGGATGGATGGATAGGTGCATAAACAAATGCATACTATAATATGAATAAGACAACAACTGAATAAATTAATTCATCAGATTAAATAGTCTAGTACAGTATATTTGTACAGTATATTATTAACTGAGGTTTTTTTTATACAAGAAACACAAAAACATAACATGCCTTACCCTTGTGAGGCCACAAATGAGGGATTTTCAACCATCGATTCATCATTAAAGATTTAAAGCCCTGGAGGAGCGAGACACAGATGTAAACAGAGACATCCAGCATTAGCACATTAGCAGTTTGAGTGCTGGATCCCTATGCATTATTGATAGCGCTGATGCTAATTGAAAGTCATAACTCCACAAATGAAATGTGTGAGGCAAAAGACACGCCCTGGTGTTCTGCTGCCAGTGAATGTCTGATGAGAAGCAGGCTAATTTTAACCTTTTTTTCCATATGCTCACAAAAACAGTGTTTGTCAAGTTGAGAGTTATTTTTGTCATCGAGCAGTTATTTTAACCAAGCTGTCAGTCTACAGCAACCATGGTGTAGGCCTCTCTGTTTTGTTATATGGTTAGTAATGGGTGTAATAATCGCTGATATTGACATATTGGCATAGTCTACCCTTTGAGACATGACCACGCGCGCACGTGTGTGTGTGTGTGTGTGTGTGTGTGTGTGTGTGTGTGTGTGTGTGTGCGCGCGTGTGTGTGTCCTGCATGAATCGATCCTATGGTAGTTCTGTAGGATCTTGATCATGTAGCTGTTTATTGGGAGAGGATATGGGGAGAGGATAACAGCTCATTTCAATGTCCTCTCTTATTCAAACAGAATTATGATGCTGATGCATGTAACTGTATTCTGGTGTCTTGTCCATTAAAACAGTTCAGAGGAATCTAACACGTGGACCAGGGGAGGCTGGTGGAGGTAGAAATAAAACATTGTGTTTGATGCCATTCCTTATTCCGTTCCATGCATTACAATGAGCTTGTCCTCCGATTTCTATCTCCAGCAGCCTCCCTCGAAGTGGATGCATAATGCATAACCAACTAATAAAAAATGCCAATTAATCACCACTGCTGCAAAACCATGCTTTATGATTGTGTATCTAAGTGACGGGGCAATTATTTTAAAGGCAATTATTATGTATATTATGCATTTTCTATCCTCGGTCTGTGAGACGTGCACACGTGAATTTCTCCTATAAATACACTATTTTAAAGTCAATACATGTTCTACATCCACTGGTTACATCAGAATGAATCAACCCTGCTATAGGACTAGTGCAAATGTATCATTTGAAAATCATTTCACACTGAATGAAACAGCCATGTATTCTGTAAAGATGGCATACAGTTGCTTAGGCAAGGAAAGCTAATGAACCCTAAAATGTAAGAGTTAGATACATATACTCATCATACACCGTTATGTCGCAAATCAGAAGCCATATAGTCCGCAAGGGGGTGAGAAAAATGCAAGGCGCAAGCGCAGCGTGGCCATCTGACGTATGGGGGTAGTGCTTTTGCTCCGTTCTGAAGCAAGGAACACCATAACAGACCTAAAATACAGAGCGGGACTGGGAAAAAGGAAAGTGTGCAAGATAATTCTAAAATAAACGAATACACCTACCTAGCGGAACCTGGGAAAAGAAGATATGCATTGCTTTTGAATTCACCGTTTTGTTTTTTTACCAGGTTTATTCGTTGTGCGGGAACATCCAATAAGTATGCCCCACTGCTACACTGATCAGCTGCATGTCTGTCCAAACCGCTAAGCATGACATGAAAATCTGAACAGCCGACTGAAAAGACTGCCGCTTCTCACGCTTATCGATGGAGACAGAGCGGTCGTGAGCGATGGATGCAGGAACATGGATGAACATAATAGGTAGCGTCTGTAAACATCCAATGAGACTTGAAAGTGCACAGTAAAGAATAGCTACCGGGGAGCTGCCAAAAAGGATGGATTTTAGCGTGCTGCGGAATCTCATCAGCAGATACGTAAGTCACCTCACTGACCATTCCATCACTGTTACAGTTTCACTAGAGGAACTGTTTCTGCAACTTCTGTTAACTATTCTGTTACATTTTGTGTGTAGGGTATGTTGCGCATACTGTTGAAATTGAGACAAGGGCTGTGAAGGCCGAGGACTGGGTCCGTAAAGGGGAGTTTTGTTTATCTTTTATAATATTTTTTATAACATTTGATCAGAGGTTTTTCGAAGCTGAATGAGGGGCCACAGGCGGGCTCTGCACTTTGTTTTCGAGTTGAATGGCGAATGTGCTAGTTTATCCAGATGCATGTGACGGGTGGGTGTGTAGAATAGAGATTAATTTGGCTGACCTTTATTAAGGTGCTTTGAGGTACATGGTCCCTATGAAGTGGCTGGATTGGATGTCCAAATGCTTGAGAAATCCTGTAACAGTAAAGTAGTTAGTTAGTTAGTTTGACTTGTTCTGTATATGTCAGGCTGTTTACAATACTAAGTGATTCCATGACCTAATGGCCAGGCAGGTGTAGTTCCCTGCTGTGATTGTTGCCCATATACATTCATCAGGAATGCGCTTTAAGCTCTCAGCAATGACATTCCCTTGAAGCCACATGAGAGAGAGAGCAAGAAAAAGTGTAAAAGAGAGACATAAATAGAAAGAGACCAACTGAAAAAGTTAGAAAGTTAAAGAGGCAGACACGCACACACAGACAGAGACAGACTCAGAGAGAGCATACATTACAGTAGCTCTAATCAGGGCAAACAACAGGACCAGAGCAGGAAATTACTGGTATAATGACGTTGTTGATGATGGTGAGTTACAGCTATATTACCGGTCTGACTGTAAATGTCACTGTCAGTGTCATTAGCAGAGCCTGAGATCAGCCAGGACAGGAAACAGCTGCTAGGAGCCCTAATGAGAGAGAGACAGTGATAGGAACCAGCTAGGCCACTGACTCTCTTACAACCTGTTTTGGCCTGTTTCAATCTACAATACAGATGGACAAGTCCTATCATCTGATTTGTTCCAACTCTTGATAAGTCATACATTAAATAGTCACCCCCTGCTCTTGCATCTCCCTCATACTGTGTGTGTTTGTGTGTTTGTGTGTGTGTGTGTGTGTGTGAGAGAGAGAGAGAGAGAGAGAGAGAGCAAGCAGGAGGGGGGGGGGGGGGGTATGACTGATGTCCCACTGTGTCTAGTGTCAAGGGAAATCAGATTCACAAGCGAGGCAGAGAGGAGGAGTAGGGGTCATTGAATTCCCCTTTCATCCCTCTCTCTGCCCCCATATCCCTTCATCTCTCCCTCCTCCATCACCACATCACCATGGAAACACATGGGCAAGAGACAAGTGTTCATACATACATTCATTCATTCATGAGTTGTTGATCAAATGTTGTTGGGCATTCTGAACCCATTTAGACTGATTTCAAATCAGCATTTCTTGTCACACCTTGGTTGTTTGTGTGTGACTGTGCATGTTGGGGTTCTGTAGTA
>NC_139666.1:18094994-18099994 GCF_951799395.1 Argentina silus | reverse complement strand
CTGTCCAAGCCATTGTTTGACATGGAAGACATTTTGTAAATGTTTACCTGGGGACACTCTCTAGTTTTTTAAACAACCTCAAGTGTCTTATCTTGTTTGCTGGAGTGGGCTCCAGAACCTCCCAGGAGGCTGGCTCTCTCATGCAGCCCTGGACAGAGAGGAAGCTCTTTGTGTGGGGTTCAGAGTGTGTCTGTTTGTGAGCGGGTGGGCGGCTGCATGATTGGCAAAACACCAAACCTGCGCATTCTGTCTGGTGCAATGTCTCTGTCTTCCTGTTTTGTGTTTTTTCCTAAGCACCACCAGTGTTTTGAAATGTGTTTTGAATCACGTTGGCAGCATTGAGGGAGGGAAGTGACTGGAATTGACCTCAACTCTGGCTTACACAAAGACCAATCTTTAAAGATTAGGGGCCATAATTACAAGACATGTCAATGGGTGGAGGCTAGGGATTGGTTTTGGACTAGGCAGGATAGTAAAAGACAAAGATAGAAGTGTGAGGAAAAAGCAGAGTGGAAGAGAGGAATGGGTGAAGTAGAGGAATGGAAAAAATATAAACTACAAAACACATGTTGATGAGTCAGAGCAGGGCCCAGAGAACGCACACACACACATTCCTGATGTCTGAGTAGGTTTCTGTGGCAGGAAATTGACCCTGTCAAAAAGTCATTTTGAAAGTAGGGGAGTTCCTGTTCCTGCAATGTTTCACATCTCAACCGCCGTTCACTTCTGTTTCTGTGGAAATTATTAAAATATTGTTCCATTCAGGGCAGTTCAACATGCTTCAAAGCTGTTTGCAACAATTAAAATGAACACTGAACTAAAGACCCCCCCCCTTCTCTCTCTCAGTGTGCGGGAGAGGAGAACTATGTTGACAATCGGACGGTGTACATCGGTCACAGAGAGCCCCCTCCGGGTGCCGAGGCCTACATCCCTCAGCGTTACCCTGACAACCGCATTGTCTCCTCCAAGGTGAGCAAAGCACTGCACCCCACCGAACGGTAACCATGCCAACAACATCACCTAATCCCGACAACTGTAATGATACCTTCACTGTCATGAATCAATAACGATGACATTTGTCTGCTCCACGGTTAGCTAGCTACACCTCGTAGATAACCATACTATCACCATGACAACCGCATCATCAGAGTGGTAAACATTATAGAGATGGACAAAGAAAGAGGAGACAACATAGAGCACCTGTGACATCTGCGTCATGCTTTGTCATTATGGGTTGTGACGAAGTCAAGTCCCTGTGAACCTTCCTTTTAGGCTCCCTGTTCATTTAGTGGACACTGTGTTCTCTGGTAGCACACATCTAGTCTCTGTGTTCACTCAGACTCATTACCTACCCTGTGTATATCCTGCCTCTTGGCTGGCTGTGTGTGTGGTGTGTGTATTGTGTCTATTGTGTCAATTGTGCCATGTATTGTGTGTGTGTGTGTGTGTGTGGTGTGTGTATTGTGTCTATTGTGTCAATTGTGCCATGTATTGTGTGTGTGTGTGTGTGTGTGTGTGTGTGTGTGTGTGTGTGTGTGTGTGTGTGTGTGTGTGTGTGTGTGTGTGTGTGTGTGTGTGTGTGTGTGTGTGTTCTGTTTGTTGACCTTATTCTCTGCAACAGTACACTTTCTGGAACTTCATCCCCAAGAACCTGTTTGAGCAGTTCAGAAGAATCGCCAACTTCTACTTCCTGGTCATATTCCTGGTCCAGGTGAGAGAGCCAGAGAGCCATGCAAATACTCTGCTCTGTGACCGTCAATTATGCGGAACAATCGGTTCTCATGCAAATAACCGGTGTAACCGTTCTAAACGTTTGACGACAGGTGGGGTAACATGACTTGCAACTATTGCAGTCTAATGAACAAACGCTATATAACAAACGTTTCATCCTTTTGGGTGCGTCTCGATAGTCTAAATATGCCTCCTCTTCTAGATAAACTTGAAACTAAATTGAAATGCACCCCCAGTGCATCTGCCATCGATACTAATTAACTGCTGTGCCCACTTGCTCTCCCCCTGTCTTCCCCCTTTTCCTCTCTTCCTCTTTCTTCCGCAGCTTATTATTGACACGCCCACCAGCCCTGTCACCAGCGGGATGCCACTCTTCTTTGTCATCACTGTCACCGCCATTAAACAGGTAGGACACACACACACACACACACACACACACACACACCATACACACACAAACACACACGCACTAGACACACACACACACACACACACATACACACAGTCTTTTTTAAACATAAACACACATCCTTGAACGAGCCCGCTGATCTGAAGAAGAATATGATAATTAATGTTGTCTACTGTTAATTGCTGTAGCTGAGTGTGTTGTCCCCTGGAGGGAGGTGTGCTGTGTACCGGGTCTGAGCAGTGACAGATGTGATGGTATCAGTGATAGATGGACCACTCCTAGCTAAGGAAGCCTACACCTTATTAAATGATTCATCTAAGAGGATGACGTGTTGGGTAGACATGGTGGAAACAGATCACCGCGCCGAGGGAACACACCACTAATTAATTTGTGTATGACTTTCTTTCTCTGTCTCTCTCTCTCCTTTTCTTTCTCTCTCTCCTTTTCTTTATGCTTTCTCTCTCCTCTTCTCCTCTGCCTCATTTGTCTCTCTACCCATCCCTCCGTTTATTACTTTTCCTCTTTTCCTCCCCCTCTCTTCCTCCCTCTCTCCCTCTCTCCCCCAGGGCTATGAGGACTGGCTGAGGCATAAGGCTGACTGCTCTATAAATGAGTGTCCGGTGGACGTGGTGCAGCAGGGGAAGGCGGTGCGGACACAGAGTCACAAGCTACGGGTAGGAGTTGTCCTCATTTGAAGCACTACTGACCCGTGCCCTACATGCCCTTCGTAGTCTATGTAGTACATAGTCCATGTGTGTAGTACAGGTACGTACTGCAGAGTCACTACCAATCTTCCGCCGTAGATTGAAGACCCATCTCTTCAGGCTACATCTTAACGGTCCCTCCTAAAGACCTCTTCACCCCCACTTCCTTCTTCTAGCATTGTGACTGCCTATGGCCCATGGTCCGAGCATTAATTACTTTATCTTATGATGACTGATGGATAGATGATTCACTTACTTAAACAAATGTATTTGTTGTAAGTCGCTTTGGATAAAGGCGTCTGCTAAATGCCATGAATGTAAATGTATGTGAGCCTAATGGACACATCATGTTGACTGTGTGTAGATACTGTAGATACACCAAGTGGAATTGTTTCTATGCGTGTCTCCATGGGAACAAGGCACCATAAATACCCCATAAATAATTGGGCTCAGAGGTGTGTGTGTGTGTGCGTGTGTGTGTGCGTGTGTGTGTGCGTGTGTGTGTGCGTGTGTGTGTGTGTGGACAGGGTTCTAAAGGGTTCTAAAGCGTACTATTTGACTGCATAGCGTCCCAGAGAAGATTTGCATGCCCCACGGTTTCCCAGCATCCCTTTAATAATTGCTCTGCTAGCATACAGAAGCTACTGGGAAAGGATTTGTATTTCCACACAATGAGATTAAATATTAATGTGAATCATATATGGTGCTGTTTGCCATCTGTTTACATCCTCTCCTATGTCAGACTGGTCTAAGGTCGGGTCAGTGTGGATTGCGTGGGACAAGTCATCATAAACACAGGGCTGTTAACAATGCCTAAGAGACAGGACAGGAGGAAAGGTCTCTCCAACCTGAACTACAACCATGTTGAGTTCAGAGGAAGAATAATCTGGTGGAGGAGGAGATTCTAGAGGTGTGGTGGGCCCCACTGCATAGATAGTACTGCAGTAGCAATAGAATGGGTTGAACATATATAGAACTGCCCATGATCTTCAATGGATCTACCTAAATGGCGACCAGTGTTCAGTTTATATTGCATGGTGATCCACCTGGGAGGCTTGGTGGAAGGTCAATGTCTACACAGGTGCCTATAGGGGCTGGGAGCTTGGGGTCCGTTTGGAATTGGACTTCAGTATCACGTATCCCAGTCCTGCCTCCGGGCCCAGCCTCTTAGAATCAGTATCGCGGTCCAGCCTCTTAGAATACTGCCAGTGTGCATGTCAGCATGTGTTGCCATAGCAATGCTGTCAACTGAATGTCATTGGTTGGGACACCAAGTCCAAAATGTGAAAGACATTCTTCACACACACACACACACACACACACACACACACACAGACATACACACTCACACACACACACCCACACTAGTTAGTTAACATCACACACACACACACTTTTTTCCCGATGTTCTGTAAGCAAAGCACCCCCACAAACAGAGGGGATTAGAGTGAAAATCGGGAGCAGGAATAATAATGAAGATATTAATCGTGAAGAATCAGAGAGCGTGTGTCGTGTGTACGGTCACCGTGGAGATGGGACTTATCAGCGGTTAAGCTGCTCCGCTCTTATAATCCGTTATGCAACAGCTCAATCCCCTGGGAAAAAAAGGAATGTTAAAAAGATGAGCTGCTACGGGGGTGTGTGTGTGTGTGTGTGTGTGTGTGTGTGGGTGTGTGTGTGTGTGAGCTCGCGTATGTGTGTGTGTTCGCATGTGTGTGTTGCGAACCTCTTGGCTGGCTGTGTGTGTGTGTGTGTGTGTGTGTGTGTGTGTGTGAGCTCGCGTATGTGTGTGTGTGCTCGCGTATGTGTGTGTGTGCTTGTGTATGTGTGTGTGTGCTCGCATGAGCATGGGCGTGACCATGTGTGTGTGTGTCTGCTCCAATAGGACCCAATATACCACCAATGACTATAAAATAAAGCACAACCCAATGTTTCCAGTTCCAGTATTGATGTGACCTCCTTGTCCTGTCCTGTCCTGGCCTGTCAGGTGGGAGACATCGTGGTGGTGAGGGAGGATGAGACATTTCCCTGTGACCTCATCGTCCTCTCCTCCAGTCGCAATGACGGAACATGCTACGTTACCACAGCCAGCCTGGACGGAGAGTCCAGCCACAAGGTACACACACACACACACAGAAACACACACACTCTCAAAA
>NC_139666.1:18072494-18087494 GCF_951799395.1 Argentina silus | reverse complement strand
AAGCTATTAGTGTTGTGTCTGATGATGTCTCTGCTCTGTATGTCCCTCTGCAGCCCCTGTATGACACGGCGTACCTGACGCTGTACAACATCAGCTTCACCTCGCTGCCCATCCTCCTCTACAGCCTCGTAGAGCAGCACGTCGCCGTGGAATCGCTCAAGAGGGACCCCACACTGTACAGGTGAGTAAGATGGAAGCCTGTTCGGGTCAAAAACCAAATGCTTTTCTTTGACATTGTGCAGGTGTGTCGTAGTATCACATGTGTCTGACCTCTCTCTGTTGTGTCCTCAACCCTCCCTCCCTCCCTCCCTCCCTCCCTCCCTCTCAGGGGCATAGCTAAGAACTCTCTCCTCCGCTGGCCTGTGTTCCTGTACTGGACGTGCCTGGGCCTGTTTGACGCTGTGATCTTCTTCTTTGGTGCCTACTTCCTGTTCGACAACACCACCTTCACCAGCAATGGCCAGGTGAGCCTCTATCACCGTGGTAACCGACGCAGTGTGTTCCGTTGTCAGGGACAAAACAGCCATAGAATTCATCAAAGTCATTCAAATTCTGTTGGAGCTAACTTACATAGGGATCGGGTCAGTGTTGTTATTGGTCTCTGGCATTGTCATGGTATTCATGAGGGACATCATCTAGATGCTGTCTGAAGAACTCTCATCCATCTCCATTGGATTGTCCCGTGAGATCAGAGGACCATGAGACAGGACCAAGTGGTCAGAGTTTGGTTATGTATGGGTCAGGTCTGGTTAAGTTGCGGTGAGGTTTCAGATGGAGTCCTAAGGGGGGTTCCTCTTTAGAATGACAAGCGTACATCGGTGGGTCTCCATTCATATCGACAACGCTGTAGCATTTTCTCTGTATTGTTGATTTATATCATATTAACTGTTTTGATTGCCTTTTGGTCTTGTGTTGTGTTTTGTTTTTCTCTTTAAGTTGAAACATCCTGAAATTCATTTACTCTTTGTCCTGATTATTTTTTCTCTTCTTCTTTTCTCCTCTCTGCTTCTTCTTTCTTTATTTTGCTTCTCTTCCTGTTCTCAGCTTATGACCACCAACACGCAGATGGTAAGCCTGTCTCTCTCTTTCTCCCTCTCCTCTCTCTGTCTGTCACGCTCTTCTAAATCCTGTCGTTCTTATTTTAGCTTTGAGTTCAACCGTTTCATCCAGTTCCATCCATTATCACCTCCGCCACCCACGCCCATTTTGCCGTGTAGCATTGTAGTTTCACTTCCCCTGTTCTCTCTGTGAAGCCCCTGAACCTTGCCCAACACCTGACCTCACCAACTCCACTATACTAACATACCCTGCAGTAGTCTCTCCCCCACATTACCCTTGTGTTTGTTCTGGTAGCACATCTAGTGTATAACCTGTGTGTGTGTGTCATTTGTAGTAGTAGTAGTAGTAGTAGTAGTAGTAGTAGTAGTAGTAGACGTATGAAAACAATGCTTTTTTAATTAATTTTTTTACTTCTTGATGGAATAAAAAGGCAAAATGTTGGGTGTTTCATTCTAGCTGTTTCCTAAGGCAGAGTGAACGTTTCATCTGTACTGAACAACTACAGCCGGTATATCTTTGAGAGGTGTTTTGTTTTCATGTTCCCCATGTAAGGTTATGATAAGGATAATGGAGTAGATTTACAGAATATACAGTTTTCCACCAGATGCTTAAAACGTTTTAAATGACATGGGAACATCACACCTCGTAGCATCCTCTTGGGTGACACGTGGCAGCCATTTTGCAGCAGATCATCACAACACACACTCGTCTTAGCTGTAGGGACTTAGGGACTGTCATGAGGAGGTTACTGTAGGGACTTAGGGACTGTCATGAGGAGGTTACTGTTGGTAGGGATACGAACATGGGTGCGCTAACACCTCTATTATAATTAAACGCATCACTCTCCCTCTGAAGCACTCTCTCTCTCTCTCTCTCTCTCTCCCCCTATCCCTGTTCCATCTGCTCCTTCCTGATGTCAGAATTAATATCCTAGGAGAGGAATGTATACAAAGCACAACCATCTATATGAGAGAGAGAGAGAGAGAGAGAGAGAGACATACACAAGTTTATTTGCCTCATTGTTTTCCTTGTTCATTGGTTCACCTGATAAACAGCACATCAGATTCGAATCAGGAGAAGCTCCAGTTTACAGTCTCTGTGATAATGGAGTAGAGAGGAGAAGTTACTATACATCATATAAAAACCAACCACAAGAACAAAACGCATAACATAAATAAAAGCATATGGATACACAGTAATCTCGACATGGGGAGTTTGTCCAGTGCGTCCTACTCCGAGTGGTGAACGGAAGCTGGGAAGGGTGTGTATGGTGAGGGGTACTGACTGTAGCTGACTGCTGCCTCTCCTTCTCCCACAGATGTTTGGGAACTGGTCCTTTGGGACCCTTGTCTTCACTGTGTTGGTGTTTACTGTCACGCTAAAGGTAGGTGTGTGTGTGTGTGTGTGTGTGTGTGTGTGTGTGTGTGTGTGTGTGTGTGTGTGTGTGTGTGTGTGTGTGTGTGTGTGTGTGTGTGTGTGTGTGTGTGTGTGTGTGTGTGTGTGTGTGTGTGTGTGTGTGTGTGTGTGTGTGTGTGTGTGTGTGTGTGTGTGTGTGTGTGCGCGCAAAAATCTAATTGTGGATTGCATAATCCCTGCGTGTGTGTGTGTGTGTGTGTGTAAGCATGCACGTACGTGTGCATGTGGGTGTGAGATAATTGATTGACTAGACTCAACAACAGACGGTAGAGCTGTAAGCCCTGCAGGCGAGAATGTTGATGGGTTGATTGAGTGATTGATTGATTGGTGTGTATTCTGTGTGTTCCAGCTTGCCTTGGACACACACCACTGGACCTGGATCAACCACTTTGTCATCTGGGGGTCCTTACTTTTCTATGTAGTTTTCTCACTACTTTGGGGAGGCATCATTTGGTATGATTTTGATTCTTCTAACAGATTGACTGCTAATTATACATTTATTTATTCTTGTTCATACTTATTATTATTAATAATAATAATAATAACATTCTTCTGCATGCTTCTATCTATCTATCTATCTATCTATCTATCGAACTGTCTCTCATCTATCTGCCTATATGCTATCCATCTTTTATTGGTCCATCCTATCTATCATCCACACCATATTTAAACTATTTCCACAACCAAAATAGTGTGCAAGCCCACAAAGTTTCTTCTGGAACTTCTTTTTCTAGTTGGGGGTGAATGAGTGAATGTATTACATATATAGAATAAGTCCTCTCCTCTCTCTGTGTTCTCCAGGCCCTTCCTGAACTACCAGAGGATGTACTATGTGTTCATGCAGATGTTATCTAGTGGTCCTGCCTGGCTCAGCATCATCCTCCTCATCATGGTCAGCCTGCTACCCGACGTGGTCAAGAAGGTCCTCTGTAGAACCCTATGGCCGACTCCCACCGAACGTGCACAGGTATGACCGCAACACGACCACCAGGCTGGAAACGTGACTGCACTGATGGATTCAAGAGCGAACCTTTTTAACCTTTTATTTATCCAGGTTAATCTGATGAGATGTTTTATTTGACATGAAAGACTTGGTCCAAGGCAAAAGCAGGTCACAGTGTTACACATAGGCCAGGGGAGGCTGGTGGAGGTAGAAATCGGAAGACGGGCTCAATGAGTCCTCTGATTTCTACCTCCACCAGCCTCCACTGATACAGACCTACTTAGAAACGTGTGTTAAAACACATACGTGATTCCACTTAACAAGCAATAGCCTACATTGTATATATATTGATAATGTGCACTTCTAAAACCACAGTCTTGAAAGGACTTGGCCACTAACTATGACCAAAAGCATCCAGTTACGACTGCGCTTCAAACCCCAGTTGGCTATGAACACTAAACTCCTAATAGATTTACAGTACCTTGTGTTAACAAATGCTATGCTACAGTCATTAACTGAAGCCTTTTTACCAAAATACCCTTACCCGTAATCTTTTACCTTTTATCTTTTACCTCTGGTCAAGTATGATGTTTCTAAAAATCCTTTTCCCATATCTGACTATGACTAAAGGTCCAGGAGGTTTTCCTGACTACATGACTTGACCAGAACAAAACTCTGGGTAACCCTTGCTATGATCTCTGGCCTTGGCTGCAGTCTGATTCTCTTCTTCAGTACAATCCTTTTAATTCCGTCCATGTGGGGGAGTTTATGAGTGCACCCATTGGGAAGAAGGATAGCGAATCAGACCACAGTCCTGGTACTACTTCCTGTCCCCCAGTCTTAAAGTTGGATTTCCTGCTTCCTGTGATATAATCTGACCTGAGGGTGGGTGCAGAATCTGACTGATTTTCTTACTGCGTTTCTCTTCTCTTCTCTCTCCCTCCCTCGCTCTCTTGCTCTGCCTCTGCTCTGTTTCCTAATGGGCCATCCTAATCAAACCCTACACTGCCCCCCCTCACTCTGCCCTCCCTATCTCCCTCCCACTCCCCCCCCCCACCCCTCTCTCTGTCCTCTCTCTTTCTTTCCCTCACCTCCTCCCCCCTCTTTCTCCACCGCACCTCTTCCTGCCTGCCTGTAACTCCACCCCCCTGACCTCTGCCCTCTGTCTCCTGGGGTAACGGCAGTCCAATCGCCAGTGCCTTACCGTGGAGCCGTCCACCATCTTCATGCTCTCTCAGTCCTCCAGCAGAATGAGTTTTTGATTGGCCGAGAGAGACGGGAGAGAAGGAGGAGGAGGTGACTCTTTTAAACACTCTCTCTCTGTGCATGGTGGCATGTCCAACGTTCACCTAACATCCCAGAATAAACCTCACATCCCTCCATCAATCCATCTCACCCTAGATGGGGGGGGGGGGGGGGGGTCATGAGGTCTTATGGACCTCCCACAAAATACTGGAACCATGTGCTGTCAATCGTTCATCGTTCATAAGAGCTCTCTGTAGGACAGCTCCCTTTGGGGTTTATAACAACAACAACAACAGCAATTTAAAAATAGATTTAAACACATGCATCTGTCACCATTATTTTGACCATCAGGTAGCAACATTAGCATACAGTAGCTGAGTTTTTTGATACATTAAGAGGTTGTTTGGCTGAGGATGCCAGTCACCCACCACTGTCATTCATAATGCTAACCATGCTAGTGTTAATGATGCTATGGCTAATCCAGTAGCAAGACTTACTCACTCATTGTAGCCTTGTGTGAGGCTCTTGCTAGCCTTAAGATTTCGTCCAATAGCCTGTGTCCCATTCTCATGTTGTGCTCATGACTGTTGTCTGTCTGTATGTACTGTAGGTACAGTAACCTGCATAAGTATTGGAAAGAGGAAGCATTTAGTCTTCTTTTAGCTCTATACTCCAATTATCCGATTTGAAATCACACACTCCAATTATTCCGATTTGAAATCACAGTGGAGGGCACTGTATATCGATGTGTGTGGAATGAGGAATGGTATCAAACACATGTGATACCATTGACACCATTCCTTATTCCATTCCATGCATTACAATGAGCCCGTCCTCCAATGTCTACCTCCACCAGCCTCCCCTGATGTACACAAACATGTCATTCCAACTGTCATTGTATTGTATTGTGTACATACAGTTTAAGTAAGTATGTGTTCAGTACATGTGATATTTGCTCGTGATCTGATGTTCATCATCCCAGTTTTGGAGAAGCAAAGCCATAGAAGAAGAGCATTAAAGGATTAAATTAGACATGTTGTAGCATAGAGAAGGTGTGCTTTAGAGTTGTACTAGAAGTTGAGTCTGTGCTTTGGTGCACCCTATTGTATGTTCTGATCCTGACGGTCCATTATGACCCATCCTCACCCTTCCTCTCCACCCACAGAGGGTGAGGGCTACAGGGGACAGTGAGGGGTGTGTGGCCCCTAGTCCTGGAGGTGGTGGCTGTGAGAGGGATGTGCTGTGCCCTGCTAGGACCTGTGAAGGGGACGGAGGAGGAGGAGGAGGAGGAGAGGGGGCGCAAGCTGTTAGGACCTATTATTCCATGATGTCACACAGCCAGGACGCCCTGCTCAGCAAACCCCTAGAAGCGCCCACCTCAGAGGACTAGAGTTACCACGGTAACAGACCACGGGAGGCCACAGAATAGGAGGGCGGGGGGAGGGGGGGGGGGGGGGGGTGGTTGCATAAAGATGGCTGCCTGCTGTACCGCTGGGCTTGGGGCATGCTGGTGTGCTGTGAGGATGAGTTAGATTAACCTGGGCATAGCTGCTGTACTCCTTTCCTGGGTTCTCTAAGGGTTCTGGTTTGCTTTTAGGGGCTCTTCCATACAGGCTGCACTACTGCTGGGCTGTTGTAAAGGGGGGTGGGGGGGGGGGGTGTGTGTGTGTGGAAAAGGGGGTTGATGAGGTAGAGCGGGGTAAGGGGCTACGGGTCTCTGGGGAGGTTGCTTGGGAGGGGGGAAGGGGGGGATGCAGAAAAGGGGGTTGATGAGGTAGAGTAGGGAGGGGTAAGGGGTTGAGGGTCTCAGGGGAGGTTGCTTGGGAGGGGGGAGGGGATGCGGAATAGGGGGTTGATGAGGTAGAGCTGGGTGGAGTAAGGGGCTGAGGGTCTCAGGGGAGGTTGCTTGGGGTGTATTTGCTTGGGGGGTGCATTTGATGGTTGGTTGAGGGTACGATGGGGTGATTCATGGATGCTATGGGGAGCTTGTTCTCTTGGGATGCAGGGGAACCGAGGGATTTTAGAATGTGCTTTCTCTTTACTGCCCTGCTGAAGTGTCTCTTATATGAAGGAACTGTTTGCATCACTTTTAGGCTGTCCATTCCAACACAGGGGTCATCACATTATTTGTTCAATTTTGAAGTCTTAAAAAGTGGAGGAGAAAACAATGGCTAGACATTGATTATTGTTGAAGTTAAATCCCAAAGCTGCATTGGTGTCCTCTTGCACATGGAGTGCTGGTGACCCCTGGTGGTGGAGGATGGTACCGCAAGTGCAATCATTTTCTTTATCCTTTCTCATTGCATGCTGTGAATGTGAAATTACCATTAATCATACAGGGCATTTTCAGTAGGTTTTAACTTTTGCACAATTGACCTTCTCTGAAAGACTACTGTTTTTTATGTTTATGGGGCATTTAGATGTTTGTCCAAATGACGTATCCAGATCAAGGTTACACCTGCTGAATATGCCCTTGCCGTACCATATCTGATCTGATATGAATCTGATCTGATATATGAGCTCTTATTAATCTGATGTGATATATGAGTGTGGCCTTCCAAGGGTTTGTCAAAGTTTGATCTGACACCTTTGAAGTGCCATTTATTTGTTTATTGGTCAACTAACAGCACCCCCTCCTCTCTATCTCTCTCCAGGACTTTAAGAAGCTGATGCAGGGTGGCGAATCAGAGTTGACCCCTCTGTCCTCCCGCCCCTCCCCCAAACAAAGGAGCGCTGACTCCTCCCACCTCCACATCGGTGTTCCAAACACCCTCCCACTCTGCAGGTCCGAGCCCCTCCCCCCAAAACTGCTATTGGCCCACTGGGGCGAAGGGGGAGGAGCTGACAACTGCAACCCCTACACACTCCGTCTCTCAGGGGCCGGATTTGCCTACTACGCACCGGGGCCGGAGACCTCTGTGTGAACGCACACACATACACAGACACACACACACACACACACGCATGCACACACACACACGCATGCACACACACACACACAAAGAAACTTACTCATCAAAAGCATGAAATATCTTTACACACAGTTCACCATGTGCATTTTTGGACCGTTCAGAAGCCGGTTCATCTGATTGGGCAACCCTTTAGAATGATTGACCCTAACACTTCCTGTCTGGGAAGGAATGACCTCTGACCTCTCCCACATGACTTCCAAGTTGACCCATATTTGGTTCTGTATTAGTCCCAGCTCAGTCTAGTCCCGATTCTAGTCTCGTCCAAGTCCAGACCTCTGCGCTTTATATGAAAGTACTTGAAACGGACCTTGATACCAGTGGTGTTAAAGTCTGCTGTCTAAAACTCTCCCTGAACACAAGGGGAACCATATTTGAATGTGTCTCTTCATGCACTATGGAATGATCCTGTGTCACAAATGTCAAACGGACCGGCCTTTTCTGTTTCTATTTTTATTTACTCTGTTTCCCTTTTGATTTACTGTCTGTCTCCTGTCTCGCCATTTTGCTCTTTACTGATGTTGCTTCTCTGCAAAGTCTCTCTGGAGAAACACATCTAAAAAGACTCATGATCTGTTCTGTGTCATTCATTCAGGCCAAGTTAGGACAGCCCTCGTGCTGTGCGTGCATGTGCGTGCGTGTGCGTGCGTGTGTGTATGTTGTGTGTGTGTCTGTGTGTTTGTGTGTGTTTGTTTATCTGTGTGTGCGCGCATGGGCAAGAGAGACAACTCTGCCTTAGAGCTACCATACAGCAGGCTAGGAGCCAAAGGAGAACGAAGGAAATGCAGAACTCACACCAGTGGTGTATGTAAAGCCTTACACACCGACAGTATCAGTTGACAAATGGAGACGGGAGAAGGTCATTAGAAGGATGCAGACTAGCCACCTTGCCTTAATTCACACACTCATGTTCACTGGTCTAGGGGTCAAACTAAGCCTGTGTGTAAGTGTTTAGAAGGTGGTGGATAAAGGAATATGACCCACATATTGAAAGCGTGTTACGACAGAGCATCCCCCCCCCCCCCCCCCCCATCTTCCCCACACACTTTTTTCCCCATCTCTCTCCTCGTCTCTTGGTGAAGGATGTCTTTCAGCGGAGGCTGGCGGAGGTAGAAATCGGAGGACGTACTCATTGTAATGCATGGAATGGAATGGGGGAACTACGTGTTTGATAGCGTTCCTCATTTCATCCCATGCATGACAATGAGCCCACTTCCGATTTTCTACCTCTACCAGTCTCCACTGGTCTTTATGCTTCGCTTTGTTCCAATCTTCTGTGTCTTCTATCCTTCATTCACTTGGCTGTAGCCCATGCTGCTCTCTCCTACAGTTACGGTGTAACAGCACAGTGTTATTTAGGGTCAGTAGATATGCCCAGGGCCCAGTATTTTAAACTTAAATACATTTTTAATGTAGATTAGAATGATCCATATTATTTTTTATTTGCTATCCAGGATCAGATCTATCTGGCTGATTTTGAGTAGTATTGGGGAAATCACCCAGATCAATCTGATTATGGATAGCCAAAAAGAATCCGGATCATTCTGATCCAGATGAAACATTTTGAAATACTGGGCCCAGGGCAGACCAAGCCTGATGGGGTTGATTTCATGGATGTTTCTAATGACTGATCGTTGTCATGTTGCATTGTGCTTGCTTACTTTGTTTAAAGATTGTGTATGCTCTTGGTTATGCAAAGGTTATTGTCTGTTGTCCTGGAATGGTATTGTTATGTCCTCATTGCCAGCTAATGATTTTTAAAATATTTGTTCAATTATAATATGACATATTTTATGTGGTGAAAATTATAAATAACAGTCTTTTATGATGTATGGATGTATTTGACACTACTGGGAGTATGTGTTATAGTACAGTATATGGGGGGGGAATAGGGTTGGGGTTTGAAGTCTATTGGAAATAGAATGAAGACTTGAATCAAACAGCGGTGTCACAATCAAATCCATATTTTTAGAATGTCATATAAATTATTTGTCCGCCATGTCCTCTAGTTAAAGATTGTAGATCATAATGAATGATTCTATTTTCTACATGTCTAACATTTACATGTATGAGGTGAAACGTCTGCCTTTGTCCAAAGCTGATCTGTTGTGTTATTGAATGACGAAAGTCGTTGAATGTTGGATTCAAACATCTTTATTTATATGTCTGCGAACACATAGCCTACTACAATGTGTATATATATATATATAGATATATATATATATAGATAGATATAAGATCTACCGTCACATGTTCTCTTTGCACCAGGGCATAGATATTTTAGTTTGATTTCATTTTAGGTCAGCCTTTTTCTGCTGAACAGGACTTGTTTTTGTTTGGTTTTCACTCTAGCAGCTCACAGCCCTGCAGTAGTTGAGTATTGTGATTGGACAGGGCATAACCTTTGACCTCATAGGCTTCGATGAATGGTAAAGGTGCTTGTTATGGAGTGTTATTGACATGTATTTCAAAGGTAACTATGAATGTCATATATCAGGACCGCTGTCAATACTTTGTAATGTCTGTGAGACATCAACTGATGTCCTTATGATGACGATAAAGTGATCCAAAGTTCACGGTCGTTGGAACGCATCAAGGTTTTTGGTTTTAGCCAGAAAATGTAAAGATCGGTGAGGGGAGAAATACACATCTGTTTCACATTTAATCTTATCTTATTCACGTTATTAATTATATATATTTTGTCAATAAAAAGAATTTCTTTTGCTACTTTTGTATCCCGGAGAGAAGATTCTATTTTAACTCTATTTATTTAGCGATTGTTTTCGGTTTCGTAAGAACCAAAAGAAGAGACAAAAAAAAAAAAAAAACACTTAAGACATTAGAAATAACTTTCATACACTGCACTTTGTTAAAAAAAAAAAAAACTACAAAAAACAGTTGTTCTCCCCTGCAAACTAAGGTCTATTATACAAGCACTGAGTTTTATATAAATACTCACTCCCCACTCATCGCATAGTGTATTTGTATTAAACTTTTTTTTTTAAGCTCATAGTGGACAAAAGTGTGACCAAATAACTTGACTAGAAATGAACTATTTCAGATGTCCGTCACTGTCTCAAACTGGTTGACCACACCAGCCTTTTTCTGCTGATCAGAATGTCGACTGCTTTTCTAAACCCATCAGTACAACACTAGGTGCTCATCATATCGCTCCTATACTTGGGACGCTCTGAAAGGTCTTCTACTGTGCTTTCGAAAAGGCAAACAGTATGCTGCATACCATACCTACAGTACTGTTTATATTACTGAACAGTTTTCAAGGTCCTTTTTGTATGAAGATTTCAATATGTTTATCTGTTGCCATTTTGCCAGCCTATCTGTAGCGAATGAGGGCGAAGCACTGTGCTGTCATTCTGCTTGTAATAAAGAAACAAGAAAACAACCTTATCGTTAGACTCCATTTTGTAACATAACATTGTGTGTGCAAAGTGCCACTGTGTATTCTTCTTTATTGACAGAGAAACAGGAATCCAGACCACACAGCTGCCTGAAGGGCTCAGGCTGGGTTCCGTGGCCCTACGTCACTGTGATGTGTTGCAATGGCACAAAACAGCCACATGGGACGATATAGCACATGCAGGGGCACAGAACAGCCACATGGGGGTGGTAGAGCACAGTTAATGTTACGGTGCAGACCCCAGACACAAGATGGAGAGAATGCCTACTGTAACTGACTACTAAGGACCATGGCTCTTCATGACGAGAAAGAAAACCTGGATCGCATCACACACTCAGTAAATGAATCAGCAGCCATGGGCAGACCATTTTCTCTCTCTCTCTCTCTCTCTCTCTCTCTCTCTCTCTCTCTAGTGTTTCTCTTATTCTTTTGAAGGAGCCTCTAAATCATTAATGTCTCTCCAGCTGTATGCTCATTAGAATCATGTCAGTCAACTGTGAGTGTGTGTGTTAGTTGGCACAATTGATGTCCCCCTCCTCGTCCCCTGTCCTTTCTCTCTTTCTCTCCCTCGGGTCATGCGTGCATGTTGAGACTGAAGAGAGTGTGTGTGTGTGTGTGTGTGTGTGCGTGTGCGTGTGCGTGTGTGTGCGCGCAAGCTGTGTAACCACCTCCTCCTCCTCTCCAGTGCCAGCCTACTCTGCTCTGCATCTCTGTGTGCGGAAGCCCGTCACTGCAGCCGGGGACGTCTCAGCCAGCATACCCTCAGCATCCTCCTCTCCCCTCTCTGCAGCATCCTCTCTCTCCTCTCTCCAAAGCATCCCTCTCTCCTCTCTCTTCTCCTCTACAGCATCTGACCAGCACCCAGGCACACATCCCCCCACTCCTCCTCTCTCCTCTCTCGCTCTCCACACCGTCCTGCAGCGTGAGCCGGCAGCCAGGCATGCAAGCCTCCCCTCTCCCCCTGCCATCGCATCCTCATCCCAGGCTTGTGACTCTGCAGGCTCCCCCTCTTCCCATCCTCTCTCCAGGGCTAGCTGCTGCGCCAGTGTCCCCTTCTACCTCCAGGGCACCGTCTGGAGCACCAGGCAGACACGCAGGCAGGCTGTCTCTCTCCCAGACTACTGTGTCTGTTAGCTGGGCAGCGGGGCTCCTGCTCTCCCCCCTGAGGATGATCCTATGGATGAAGACAGAGGAGATGGCCATCGGGGAGCTGCTGCAGAGGCTGAGCATGGTCACCCTGCACATAGGTAAGTAACAAGGTTAGGAGAGGAGGAAGGAGATGCATGGTTACTGTAAATATAGGGAGCCTACAGTACATACAGTATGCATACTACATACATACAGTACATACAGTATGCATACTACATACATACAGTACATACAGACCAACGGCTTTCAAAAGCGTTATTGCTACGTGGTGTGGGAGCAGAAACGTTTACGCCTAGAGGGTTTGTAGCTTACTGACACCCTACAGGTTCCTAAAGCTGCTGCTTGGTATGACACTATATATATTTGTGTTGTTGGAGATCAAATGTGTTTTTGTGTGTGTCTGTGTCTATCAGTTTGTATGCAGAAATGTGATACTGACCTACATCATTTGATCCTATGGGGATGTGGAGTGTGATGCTGCTGGAATTTGTCTCTTGTTTTGCCTATTGCCTGTTGTTCACAGATGATTGTCATGTCCTTACATCACACTCATCTGGTGTTGGGTGTCATTATCCCTGAAGGGGTTTGGTTGAGATTGTCTACATTCATTGTAAAAGTGGAAAGATATATAGATGCATACAGGAGATAGGTACATCAGCAGTGGAGACTGGAGAAGGTAGAAATCAGAGGACAAGCATGGAATGCATGGAATGAGGAATGGTATACCGTTTCTCAGTTTGATACCATTCCTTATTCCATTCCATGCACTACAATGAGCCTGTCCTCTGTTTTCTACCTCCAGCTGCCTCCCTAATACATAGGTGGAGACAGGATGTTTTCTCTTACCTCAGTGCCCTATTACTACTGGCCTCTCTAAGGTATACTACTGTAGGTATTGTTAGATAACCTAGGTGTTAGGGGCTGTAATACAAGACCAGGTGACCCAGATATGGCCTGTTCACATCTATGTATCCCTGGGCAGGTTACCACTGCTTAGAGACGGACATCACATCTCATAGGTTAAAGTCTGCTCTGTTTACTGAGAGAAACCATTGATTTCTACATGTATGAATGCATGTTTAATGCATATTTCAGATATGGGTCATAAATTCCTCATACATTTCTGATATTTCATCGAGTACTTTGTGTCTGTCTTTGAAAGAAGTTAATACAACTCAAGTCACTTTAGTAGTCATATGGCCTGGTTTTTTTTCCTATTCATCTTATGTGGTCAGGAAGAACTCCTGGCCTTGGATATGTTATCCTCTTATGCTGTGTATAAATATAATCTGGGATATTTATTAGATGGCCAATAATCCTCTTTATTCATCTCATCCCACTAATCTGATTCCTGATGGATTCTCTGGCCTCCATCAACAAATACATCTCTGTCTTTATCCTGTTAGCTCTAAGCCCAGACACCCTACACACACACACACACACACACACACACACACACACACACACACACACACACACACACACACACACACTCACATTCAATATACATATCATATCCCAGTGGCTGCTCTCCAGTGTCGATGTTGGCCAAATGGAGGTCAGTGAGACAGGCTAAGAGATGATTTAGTCTCTTACTGTAGCTGGCCATGCTCTGGGCAGAAATAACTGTTACTATGACAACCGCAGTGTCAGTGTACTGGCTGAGATTTGTCCTATTCATCGAAATGATGCTATATACTGTATTGTATATACTGTAGCAGCTCTCATATTAGTGTGTGTGTGTGTGTGTGTGTGTGTGTGTGTGCATGTGCCTGCGTGCGTGTGTGTGGAAGGGTTTGAACTGACCCCCTGTGGGCGGGGGGTGGGGGGGGGGGGGTGCATGGTCATGAACAAGTTGAGAAATACATCACCCTTAACCTGAGGAAATGCCAGGCTTTACATGTCTGGACCAGAGGTGAGTTCTGCTGTACGGAGGCTAATCCCATGCTCTGGACCTTCAGTTGATTTAGAGACATTTTGCTCTTCAATAAAAGAGTAGTGTATATTTTAAGACAGTGGTGTTCAGGAGACTGTGATTCACTTCTAGCCATGAGAGTAAAAGAGGACAGAGAGAGAGAGAGAGAGAAAGAATGAAGGAGAACATTGCCCTTACCCTGATGAGAGAAGACAGGAAGGAGAGAGAGAGGGAGGGAGGGAGGGAGGGAGGGAGGGAGTGAAAGAGAGAGGGAGACTGCTGCATGGGCACCCTCAGATTGACCACTGCCAGTTTGCTCTAGATGTGATCACTAGAATGCCCAACACTGCAGAAAGGCTCTCTATAACCTCATACATTAGACAGGTTCTCTGAAGACTGGCACATTCATCAGGAGTAAAGTGTTGTCTTCAGCAGGGACAGCTGGAGCTGTTTGGCTCTGATTATTTCTCTTCTTCTTGATTTCCAAACCAGGCCATTTGACCTACTTCCAGTCAATCCAAAGTGACAGATCTAGATCGAGGCGTTTTCTCGAGATCACAGAAACACGGACGAGGTGTTTGAGTGTGATTTTGCTGTGTCAGAGTGGTGGTGTTCTAGCGGTTAGGGTGGCACTGCCACCATGCCGTACATGAGGCTGTGTGTGTGTGTGTGTGTGTGTGTGTGTGTGTGTGTGTGTGTGTGTGTGTGTGTGTGTGTGTGTGTGTGTGTGTGTGTGTGTGTGTCTGTGTCTGTGTCTGTGTCTGTGTCTGTGTGCGTGTGTGTCAGCGTTGGCCAGCTCTGTTGAGACAGACTTAAGGCTTGCAGTAACAGCGCCAGGAAAAAGCTAAAGGTTTCTGACGGTTTCCCAGGTTACCTTCAGGTAACT
>NC_139666.1:18059994-18064994 GCF_951799395.1 Argentina silus | reverse complement strand
GGTCCAGGGGTGAGGACAGAGGGAGAGGAGGACAGGGACTCCTGGCCTAAGATGGGCTTACACTTAGATTCCTTTTCCGATAGTCAGGGCCAGTTGAAGGAATTAGACACACAGACGGAGGGAGAGGCAGAGGTAGTCATTACAATACGCACGGAGGGAGAGAGGGAAGAGGAATCGGGGATGACGATAGATGGAGGGACGGAGGTAGACCGAGGGGTAAGGATGGAGAGAGAGATGGTGAGAGACAGAGGAGTGAAGATGGAGAGAGAGTTCAAGGTGTGTATAGGGCCGGTGGTGAACCGAGGGGGATACATGCGCATTTCTCTGGAGGAAGTGGAGAAGTACTACCGCTTCACACGATGCTGCCACTGGCTAAACAGTGAGTGTTCTCTTAGCTCTGTGTCTACTTTCTCTTTCTTTCTTTCTTTCTTTCTTTCTTTCTTCCTTTCTTTCTTTCTCTCCATCCCTCTCTGTCTCTCTCTATCTCTTTCTGTCTCTCCCTCATGCTCTCTCTAACAGTACCTAATACGCTCTGTCTTTGTCTTTCCTTGTAATCTGTATCATAAATCTGTCTTAAATATGAAGGTTTTATTATCTGTCTGCCTACTTCTCCCTTTCTTTCTCCCCCTTCAGTTCAATCCCTCTCTGCCTCTTGCCTCTCTCCCTGGCTGGTCGTACAATAACCACTTACTGTACTGTGGCTATAGAAACCAAATATTTATATTATTTACAATTTTCTGTAGTAGTATCCTAACCAAACCTACAGTAAATTAATTGCTAGTAAACCGATCAATGTTGCTTTTCATATTCCCCAAGGAAAGGGGAACAGGGTGGAGAGATAGAATATGAATCGATATTCCTATACAGGAATGAGGAACCAGATGCTGTGGAACAGTGGGTTTATTGTGACTGTGTTGGATCTACTTCTGTATAGATGTGTTGTTGTGAGTGATATATGTTCTGTGGTGAGTTAGCATGGCTGCACAAAGCCAGAGAGGATCATGAGGATATCTTTGGTGTGGAATATTAGCCTGGATGGGAGATGCGTATTAGGTATATGAGGGGAGGTATATGCATTTGTTGAAGGCTCTCCAATATAGAGTTAAATATAGAGGTGGCATTTGCCCTGCTCTCCTGCCAATCTGCTGTGTCTGTGTCAGGAGTGTCAGTCTCCTCTGCTGTGTGACCGTGACCCACTAACATTTGACTCCTCATCCACACGTGAGAGCTGCAGTGGACAGTAAGTAATCCTCTTGGTTTAGCCCTCTAAAGACTTTAAGGGCCTAATTACCAGGTGGTGGTGGTGGTGTGTGTGTGTGTGTGTGTGTGTGTGTGTGTGTGTGTGTGTGTGTGTGTGTGTGTGTGTGTGTGTGTGTGTGTGTGTGTATGTGTGTGTGTGTGTGTGTGTGTGTGTGTGTGTGTGTGTCTGTGCCTGTGTGTGTGCGCGCATGCGTGTGTGTGTGTGTGTGTGCGCACGCATGAGTGTGTGTGTGAGCATGAGTGTGTGTGTGTGTGGGGGGGGGGGGGGGGGGGGCACACAAATACATATGTGCATATGCAAACAAAGTCATTGAGCTATATTTATACGTAGGGGAAGGCCAATACAACGGACTGTACTGTCCCTGGGTTATAATAATAGTAACTTGTATTTGCATACTGGCTATCAAAACAACACACATACAGCACAGTCCACAAACACCAATATACACAGCCCAGTAGCCCTTCCTTGTTATTGTTACATCCTGTCTGTGTTTGTCTTCATTGAGGTTCATTATGACCACCTAAGTGGACAGAGTGATACAGGGGAGGCTGTTGGAGGTAGAAATCGGAGAACGGGCTCATTGTAATGCATGGAACACATGGTTGATACCATTCCGATTTCTACCTCCACCAGCCTCCCCTACAGAATGTCCTGTAGTCATCTCAGGTTGACTGTAGCATGTCTGTATCATTGATATTTCGTTGTTGTTCTGGCATACTATAAAACACTTCTTCTCAAACCAGCTTTTGGATCACATTTTGCCACATCATAGTCATACAGTCCATCCCTGCTTCTGTCTACGTCTCTGTGACATCATCGATACTGGGTGAGGGTTCCAGAGGCATGGTGTCTGTGTCTGTCCTCTCTCTCTCTCTCTCTCTCTCTCTCTCTCTCTCTCTCTCTCTCCTTGTCCTATCCTCTGGTGGGAACAAGCACCTGATACCCCTTCTCCCTTCCACACCCAGTCTAAAGGCCAGGGCCCTGGGGGGGTGATGACTGTGGTGTGATGCTGTGTGAAACAGGTAAGGGGAAGGAAGATGGAGGGGAAGGAAGAGAGGGAGGAGGAGGAGGAGGACGCGGAGAAGGGAAGCGTGGAGGGAATAGGAGGATATACCGTATCAGGGGGTAATATTGAGGGAGAGAGGAAAAGGGAGGGAGAGGGAGGAAAAGAGAAAGGGGAGGGGGGGGGGTGATGAGAGGGATGATGGAGTTTCACTGACAGTGCTCATCCTTCAGTGTTCATTAAATACAGGGCAAATGTGTGTGTGTGTCTGTGTGTGTGTCTGTGTGTGTGTGTGTCTGTGTGTGTGTGTGTGTGTGTGTGTGTGTGTGTGTGTGTGTGTGTGTGTGTGTGTGTGTGTGTGTGTCAGTGTGAGTGTGTAGGGTGGTGGGGGGGGGGGGGGCATTGATATGATATCTGTGAGACTTGCCATGGGGATGGGTGGGTGGGTGGGAGAGGGGGTTTCCTCTGTGTGAACTTGAAGCCGCGGGGACCGTGTGAGTGCCTTGGAGCGTGTACAGTTTGTGCTTTGACTGTCCAATCACCTGAGACCATAAGTAACCAATATGGGCAGAGTCCTAACCATTTGTCACAGAGAGGCCATAACAAAGGCGTAGAAGTCAGCAGTTAATGGTTTCCAATCTGGTTAGTCTCCAACCGCCACAAACCCACACCTGTGTTCTGGAGTAAATTTCCATGGCCACACCCACTCTCATCAGCTAAGGTTACAGCTTTGAAGTCTCAGGATAAAAGGAAGCTTCCTCTCCAGTGAGAGCTTCACAGATCAATCAGCCAATAGTTGTCTAATCAATATCCATTCATCAGCCCTCTTTGGGTATGGTGTCCTGTCTGGACCAGGTGAAATGCTGATACGTGGGGAATACAATCGCTTGCTTTTAGTAACGTCCCTCAAGCACTCTTTAACAAGGAAGCAGTTAGACTCGCCTTTTCCCTGAAGAAGACTGGAAAATATTGCTGGGAAATTAATGAATGATTGTTAGTGTAATGAACCAGCTATACTGAATGAGTTGCGTAGGCAACATTCAAGAATTTCTAGTTTGGAAAGATTTGGAGAGGTTTTGGCAGCAGGGTTGCTATATATTGGACCCCATGTGTAGATCAATAATCAATAGATGCCTGGTCTGAAGGGGTAGAATTGACACACAGAGGTAGTACTGTTTGACCTCTGGCCTCTAGAAAATGGCGCCATTTCCTCTAGAGAGGAAGAAGACACTGAATGGGCGTCTGGTTTTCTCTCACAGTCATGGAAAAGTGAGATGTGTTCATTTGAGTTCTGAAGTAGGGTGTGTTGGATGGGCAGCGTCAGGATGGGTTAGGTGTGATCTCTACTGTGAGTTGCTATAGGTGACTGTGAAGGGTGCTGTGTAGATGTCTGTCTCCTGTAGATTAGTGTAATCCACGCTACAACCTCAGGGGTCGCCTGCTGTCACTGGAGATTTATAACACCTGCCACTCGAAACATTGACATACTGTATCTGCTCTTTCTTTTGTGATGTCACAAACCTGACATTCATAGCTGCGGCATCACCATGACAACTTCTCTTTGTGATGTCACAAACCTGACATTCTTAACAGAGTTCTTCTCTTTGTGATGTCACAAACCTGACTTTCTTAGCTGGGGTATAATGAACACTTGTCTCTGTGATGTCACAAACCTGACATTGTTAACAGGAGCTTTATGAGCACTTCTCTTTCACAAACCTGACTTTAATAGCAAAAGCATACTGACTCTTTATTATACACTCTAAAAGTTTGAATAGCTAGCCTATGTGCACAGTCATTAACCTCAACCCTAAAGTGTCCTAGATAAAGTATGTGTCACTACATGCCATGTGAGTTTCAATCTTTCTGATGTTGTTTTAAGGTTAGGTAGTTTTATTACTGTAGACATTTCCAACCCATTCATGATAAGGGATTAAGCATGTTATCTGTCCAATATGCTCAGTGCCGTAAGCCCCTCCTGTCCTGGAATTGTTAATGCTCCTGATTGGTTAAAACCTGACAGGCATTGTTTAGACATATACTGTAACAGCAACAGTCTTGGAGAGTGAGAGAAAGGAAGAGAGTGAAAGAAAGGGGGGGGGGGGAGGGGGAGAGAGAGAGCCTCCAGACTGAGACTGAGGAATGAATAAAAAGAGTAAAACATCACACAGATACAACTTTCTGAATGTGTGTGTGTGTGTGTGTGTGTGTGTGTGTGTGTGTGTGTGTGTGCGCGCGCTTGCATGTGCGTGTTTGCATGTGCATGTGCATGTGTGTGCATGTGTGCCTGTGTGTGTGTGTGTGTGTGTGTGTGCGCGCTTCTATGCTCTGTGTGGTTATTTTTCAGTCCTTGAAAAGAACAAGTGAAGTGGACCATGACCACAATTACTGAACCATGAGTCAGAGCACTAGAGTCGAATGAATGCAACCCTCATCAGAGTCAGATATGTAGTTGTGTACACATACATATGTGTGTTATGTACTTTTCAGTTTGTTTGAATTGGAGGCCTGGGAGGGCCTGAGGTAAGGGGGTGTGTCCGTAGAAGGAGAGAGAGGAGAGAGAGGCAGAGCGACACAGAAGAAGAGGCAGGGAATGGACAGACATGCACAAGATAGCCAGGGAGAGGGTGAGTGAAATGGACATGGATAGAGATGATAAATATGTTGAGAGTGTGTTTGTATATGCACAGGTCTGTACAGTTTGACCATGTGGAGTCAGCTGAAGCCCCTCTGTAG
>NC_139666.1:17962494-18047494 GCF_951799395.1 Argentina silus | reverse complement strand
GTTTATTAGCAGGTGCTTCTTTCTAGTCTTCGCTACAGGGGAATAGAGATTCTTTGTGCTTCAGTCGATAAAAGATGATGGAGTCAGTTCTCGCTCTCTCCTCTTCTACCTCTCCTTCTCTGTGTTTGAAAGCTCACCCTGTTGTTTCCATCTCCTCTCCCAGCTGGTGAGCAGCCAGAGTGTGTGTGTGTGTGTGTGTGTGTGTGTCTCTCTGCTCCGTTCTGTCGTGGACAGGGGGGGGTGACAGCCTGTTGGGGGAAATTATCTCTGCGTTCCTGATTGGGTTTCACAGTGTTTGTTTGTTTGGGTTGCTTTTCAAATGTGTTTTACCAAATGTTTTTTAATGTGATTTCTCAATTTAGTCATGGGAGTTCAACTGCTCACCTAAACATGGTTTGATTTGAATCGAGACCAAAATGATATTTATGAATTTATGAAACTAAATAAGAGGGTTCTATGCGTCCGGGGGGGGGGGGGGGGGGGGGGGGGAGAGAGAGAGAGAGAGACAGAGAGAGAGACAGAGAAAGGGGGGGGGGGGGTTATTGCTTGTTAAAACAGGGGTATATATAGAGGGATGTGTGTCTTGATATTGCCCAGGATCCCCAAGGGACACAAAAGGATCCCTTGCTCATTTCAAATTGAATCAAGCTTTATTAATCCCACAAGGGGGACATTATGGCCTGACAGACTGGTAATGGGGGGGCATTCACTCTTCCCCGGAATGGCAGCCTGTTCTGGATGACGGTTCCTGACTGCTAAGTGAACAGTAATGAAAACTGGCATGTGCTGAGCCGGTACTATCTGTTTCTAATGAGAACACATCCCAGGGCTAACCATATCATTTACAAACAACATTAAGACATATTGAATGCAGAGTAATTTGTGCGTGGGCAACTGTGTGTGTGTGTGTGTGTGTGTGTGTGTGTGTGTGTGTGTGTGTGTGTGTGTGTGTGTGTGTGTGTGCGTGCATGTGCGTGCATGAGTATATAGACTGTTTGTACCTGTGTGTCTGCAAATGTAGGATAATTGTTGGTCTCTCTGTTTGTGTCTCTGTTTTTAATGAGTGTGCTCCATTCCCATGCGTGGGTGTTCCAGCCTGGTTACACAGACAGGGAAGGAGCAGCAGTTGTTTATGGTGTGGTCCTAATTAAAACCTGATAGTGTTACTGTGGTTCCAGTCAGTCCCTAGAGACACACTCTACTCTCATTCATACTCTCATTCACCAGGGTGTGTGTGTGTGTGTGTGTGTGTGTGTGTGTGTGTGTGTGTGTGCACGTGCACGTGCACGTGTGTGTGTGTGTGTGTGTGTGTGTGTGTGTGCCTGCCTGTATGGTCTGTGCGGGTATTTTTCTGTGTCTACTGTGTCCTTGAAAAGAACAAGTGGACCATGACCACAATTACTAAACCGCCAGTGTCCCAACAGTCAGACCACCACGGTCGAATAGATACAACCCTCATTTGGGAGTCAGATTCAGTTTTTTTGATAAATCACTCCTCCTTTTCAATGTAAATTCAATTGAATGTCATGAAATTTCCATTCAAACTAATTGTCAGGTGTTTCTTATGATTACAGAGTTGTACAGCAGCGCAGCTTACTGTGCTGTGTATTGTTTGTGTTTGTAAGCGGGGTGAATGAATGGAGAAGTTGGCTTTCACTGACGCTTCCATAGCCAATGTGTGTAAACTACACTATGAGTACATATTGATAACTGCAAACACAAATCAAGAATGTCAGTAAAAAAGACTCTCTCATGTTTTGCTTGGCTCCAGCAGTACAGTATGTTGATAGTGTCAGGGAAGGCTGGTGGAGGCAGAAATTGGAGGACGGTCTCATTGTAATGCATGGAAAGGAATGAGGAATGGTATCTGCCTCCACCAGCCTCCACTGCTCCATACCATGATGACTCCGTTGTCCAAGGCCATTTCCAGCTCTCCTCGGTTGGTCTGCTCAGTGAAGAGGAACATTTGATTGATTAATTAATTCTATTAAGAACCCTTATCCCTTGTGGTTGCTTGTTAACGAGGCCTTTCTGCCGTTTCTGAGTCTCTGTCTCTCACTGGGGAGGAGAGCCCCCAATCACTCAAAATACTGCACAGGTCATTAGCTAATTAAACTTACATTAGCAAACGCATTGCTTCAGGGAGACAGGCTCTGTCTCCACCCCCTGACCTGCATTTACATTAATGCCATAGCATTAATCAACATTTTGCTGGATTGTGGATGTATTGGTATGATATGCAGAAATAAGCATAAATGTTCTGATCGTCTTTGAGACGCCCGACTCTGTAGTCTCATCTGCCAGCGTGAGGAAGCCTGGAATTCTGATTGTAACCTAATTACCCAGCTAGTCTAAAAGGTGGATTCATAATACATGAAAGATTAGTAGAACAGGTTGTTGATAATGCATTATAATGTATTATGTCATCCATTGAGGAAGTTGTCTATGTTAGTATTATGTATGCATTGTGTTAAAGCATTCATGTTCCCTAGGTGCAGGTACAGTACAGTATTGGTATTGACCCCATGAATTGTGTTGAAGTCTTACTTACTTGATCAAATTTTACACTGGCGTAAGGGCTATGCTAATTGTGCCATCTGGGACGTCAGGGTTTGGTAGCTTCTGTATTATGCATGTGGTAGCATCCTGCTGATATGAAGAACAATAGCACTGCCTCCCTTTCTCAGGTGTCAAATGTCCTTCATGCCTTTCACTGATGTTTCACTGTGTGCGTGTGCGTGTGCGTGTGCGTGTGCGTGTGCGTGTGTGTGTGTATGTGTATGTGTGGGAGAGAGAGCACAGAATATTTTGCCTTGGGGCTATGGAGGATTCTATGTTATATAAGTGTGCTCACTCTCTCTACCACCACCCCCCCTCTCTCTCTACCCCCCTTTCTCGCTCTCTCACTCTACACCCCCCCCCTTACTCTCTCTACCCCTCCCCCCTTCTCTCTCCCTCTCCCCCTTCTCTCTCTCTCTCTCTCTCTCTCTGTAGGGATCATTCCCAGGGAACCTGCAGTTGGTTCTGGTTCTGAGGCCCACCACTCTGCTACAGCGCACGCTCTCAGACATCCTCTTCAAGTTCAACAAGGATGAGTTCAAGATGAAGGTGCCGGTATGTAGCCTGCTGTACTAGGACATGAAGAACCCATCAGATGATGAGATGAATCCAAATCAAACCATGTGGTGTGTGTGTGAAATGGTGTGTTGTGTATTGGTGTGTGTGGAATGGTGTATGTGTGTGTATTGGTGTATGTGTGTGTATTGGTGTGTGTTGTGTATTGGTGTGTGTTGTGTATTGGTGTGTGTGTGTGTGTGTGTGTGTGTGTGTGTGTGTGTGTGTGTGTGTGTGTGTGTGTGTGTGTGTATGTGTGTGTGTGTGTAACGGTGTGTGTGTGTGTATTGGTGTGTGTGTAATGGTGTAGGTGTGGTCCCTCAGGTGATCATGCTGAGCTCTGTGACTGAGCTCCACTCTTACATAGACCGGACCCAGTTGACCCAGGAACTGGGTGGAACCCAGGAGTACTGCCACGAGAAGTGGATCTCACACCGCACCGTGAGTACCGTGCACTACACAGCTATAGCATACACACACACACCTGGAGTACACACACATATTCACATAGACAATCTGAGCACACACAACCAGCCTACACATGACCAACACATATAAGTGCATCAGCAATCAGCACACACACCTTAAGTCCTGTTTGAGTATGTGTGTTGATTTGTAACTAACTGTCTGTCTGTGTCTGTCTGTCTGTCTGTCTGTCTGTCTCTCTGTCTCTCTGTCTGTCTGTCTGTGCGTTAGGCCATTGAGGGCTTTGCTCTGATGGTGAAGAGGACAGCTCAAACTTTGCAGTCGTTCGGGACAGAGCTGGCTGAGACTGAACTACCCAACGACATCCAGGCCACTACCAACCTATTGGACACACACACCAACAAAAAGGACAAGATGAAGGTAAGGCACCGTCAGAGCAAGATATATACATACACACACACACACACACACACACACACACACACACACACACACACACGCACACAAGCAGACACACACACACACACCAATGGTTTTGCATTTGCACTAATGATATGTGTGTGTGTGTGTGTGTGTGTGTGTGTGTGTGTGTGTGTGTGTCTGTGTGTCTCTCTGTAGGATGATCTGCTGGTAGCCCTGGGCCAGGGTAGCAGACTGTTGGAGAGTATAAATGAGCCTGTGGTCAAAGACCCAGACCACAACATGAACCAGGATGAACTGGAGAACCTGGCCACCGTACAGAGGTTAGATACACACCAGTACATTTACACCATTATTCCCATTTTAATCTTAAATGATGCTATCACCACATGATGACATTCATTCAGAAAAAAAAAAGAATAAATCTAATTTTTATTTTTGTGTAATAATGACATTCACTTTCATTGTGCGTTACATAAATAAAGCAGGGCAGAATAGTAAGAGCAGTGTCCATAGTGAGCAGTTCCCCAGCTCTTTCCTGTCCATGATACAGTGTTGATGTTAGCTGGTAGTGAGGGCCTGTCCAGTCTCCACTCATCAACCCTGTGATGAGGACTGACAGTGCAGTGTGCACTGAGGACAGAGTTAGTATTTTAGGGAACACTGATGGCAGAGAACCCAATGCATACAGACACATATCACATTTGGCTCTGCAGAATACACAGAATGAGGAACGGAAGTAAAGTCAAAATGTCTTATCTTTTCTCCCCTTGTTTCTCCACCACCTCTCCCTCTCTACCTCTCCCCTATCCCCTTCTCTCTCCTTCCATCCCTCTCCTATCCCTATCTCATTTTCTCTCCTTGTTTCTCCACCACCTTTCTCTCTCTACCTCTCCCCTAACCCGCCTCTCCTTCCTTCCCTCTCTCCTCTTCTTCTCTCCTGTTCTTCCTTTGTTTCTCCACCCCCTCTCCCTCTCAACCTCTCCCCCTAACCCGCCTTTCTCTCCTTCCTTCCTTCCTTCCTTCCTTCCTTCCTTCCTTCCTTCCATCCCTCTCCTCGGTCAGACTGCTGTCCCAGTTGGATGAGACTGAGAGGGCGTTTGATGACTTCTGGCTGAGACACCAGACCAAGCTGGAGCAGTGTCTGCAGCTCCGCCACTTTGAGCACAGCTACAGAGAGGTGAGTGGGAGAGAGCAGCCCCGCTGAGCTCATAGCCCCAGGAGGCTGGCGGAGGTAGACATCGGAGGACAGGCTCATTGTAACGCATGGAACGGAATAGGGGGTGAACACCAACACAACCTGCTGACTCCTGTACACAACGAGGGCACGTTGTGACTGTTGTTCTCTGATGCTGTTCCAGGTGGGGAGTCTGCTGGACCAGGTGGCTGAGCGATTGGCGTCTTTCTCCGAGGTGGGGATAAGCCCCGCCCACGCCGATCACATCTTCCGCGAGCTGATCAGCCACGAGGAGAGAGTCTGTGTAAGAACTCTACTCACTACTCTACTCCCTCGCTCCCACACACCTATTCGCACACTTACTGATTGACATACAGAATATTGATATTGTAGTAACATCTGATCTGCCTCCACCCCCCCCCCCCCCCCCCCCCCCCCCCCTCTCTTTTTCTTTCTCACTCTGTCTCTCTCTATAGGAGGTGTTGGACCGCGCCTTGGCTCTGGCCCGTGAGGGTGATGAGTTGATCCAGAACTCCCACTATGCGGAGGACTCCATCCAGCCCAAATGCACCGAGCTCCGAGCCATCAGTGAGGATCTGAGCGTCAACCTGAGGGCCAAGAAGGACCACCTTCTCAGAGCCATGGAACTGCACCATAGTCTGGAGAGGGTGAGAAGACAATCACACACACACACACACACACACACACACACACACACACACACACACACACACACACACACACACAATGTCAAGTACAGACACAGACACAGACAAACACACTTTGCCAAATCCACCTGCAAACTCATGCAAACCCACAAACAGAGACTCTCATGTACTCACATATATTCTCACATACAGACACAATCATCAGATCTACAGAGCACCACATTCACTATTCATCTCTCACTGCAGCCTTACCCCAAAACACCCTCTAATACTGCTCTCTCTCTCTCTCTCTCTCTCTCTCTCTCTCTCTCTCTCTCTCTCTCTCTCTCTGTCTCTCTCTCTCTCCCTCAGGCTGCTAAGTGGTGTGATGATGGTATATACCTGCTGGCATCCCAGCCCGTGGACAAGTGTCAATCCCACGATGGGGCAGAGTCAGCTCTGCAGGAGATTGAGCGTTACCTGGATACAGCAGGCCAGAGCAAGCTAACTGATCCTAGCGCCATCTTGAGGGACTATGAGGCAGTGCTCAACCAGGAGTTCAAGGTAAAGGTTCTAAGACAGGGACATTTTGTAAACATTTACACACATTTTTTCCATCTTAATGGTAATCTATGAATCCATCCTAACAACTTAAGATAACGAAAACAGAAAAGGATAACATGCCTGTAATTGACAGACAAACTTAAACATAAGAAGAAACCATCATCAAGAGAACATATCAATGACAAAAAATACATAAGAAAAGATGTCAAGACAATAAGATATATTCAACCATATAAGAAGTGTGTCCCATATATGTCCTAATGTTTTCCCCCTGGCCGTCTCCTCTCCCTCAGGACCAGGTGGAGAAGGTGTTTCAGAAGCAGGCGTCCATGCAGGAGATGTTTGAGAAGAGGAGGGTCAGTCTGAAGAAGCTGGCAGCCAAACAGACCAGGCCTGTCCAGCCTGTGGCCCCACGGCCTGAAGCCTTCATCAAGTCCCCTATGGCCTCTCCAGGTGAGTCCTTCCATACCCACTGTCCTCGCCAGGCAAGGCTGGTGGAGGCAGAAATCGGAGGACGGGCTCATTGTAATGCATGGAATGGAATGAGGAATTCAGCCCGTCCTCTGATTTCTACCTCCACCAGCCTCCACTGGTCCTGACATACTACCAGTCCTTACTGCACACCAGCTTTGCCCTGAGTACCTTTACCTGGTATAGTTTATCGTCATCCCTAACTCCAACTATCACCCCTTCCGCTCTCCCTCCCCCTCTCCTCTCTCCCCTCTCCTCTCTCCCCCTCCCCTCTCTCTCCCCCTCCTCTCTCCCCCCAGCACACAGAGTACTGGAGAAGAGCTGCTCAGAGGGAGACTCAGTGAGTGGAGTCACTATATTATTATTATTCACTATAAACAAAACGCAGGACAAAGGAGATAAGATACATAGATAGGAAGCTTCTTTCTATAGACACTCACGGTGAGTTCCTCCTGTGTGTTCTCAGGTCGACGGCCTACTGCAGAACGGTGGCAACAGCCGACAAGCCTCTTTGTCCGAGGAGGAGGAGAACCTTGCCGTCCTCAGAAGGTGAGGCAGACATGTCGTGTCTGGTGTGTTAGTGTTGTGTTTGGTGTGTCAGTGTTGTGTCTGGTGTGTCAATGTTGTGTCTGGTGAGTCAGTGTTGTGTCTGGTGTGTCAGTGTTGTTTCTGGAGTGTCAGTGTTGTTTCTGGAGTGTCAGTGTTGCGTCTGGCCAGTGTGTATTATGTCTGACTGGTGTAAACTGTGTGTGTGTGTGTGTGTGTGTGTGTGTGTGTGTGTGTGTGTGTGTGTGTGTGTGTGTGTGTGTGTGTGTGTGTGTGTGTGTGTGTGTGTGTGTGTGTGTGTGTGTGTGTGTGTGTGTGTGTGTATAGTGTCTGATCTGTGCTGTCTGTGCAGGCATGTAATGAATGAGCTGCTGGAGACAGAGAGGGCCTATGTGGAGGAGCTGCTCTGTGTGCTACAGGTGGGTTTCTGTCTCATCTGGACCATTAGAACTCTGTTTCAGTCATGTGTATCTGTCTCAGCCCTATGGTCTTACCCCTGTTCCCATACTTCTCACCTGTGTGCAAGTCTCTCTTATCTATAAGTGATACCCCTGCTATCTTTGCTCCTATCTGACATGAGTATGTGTGTTCCAGGGCTATGCCTCTGAGATGGATAACCCAGCCATGGCCAACCTCATCCCCAGCCCCCTGCAGAACAAGAAGGACGTGCTGTTCGGCAACATGCCAGAGATCTACCACTTCCACAAGAGGTGAAAGAGCGCCCCCTATCTGCCACTTATGGTGCTCATGTTGTAATAGAGATTTCTTCCAACATTGGGATTCTTTATTACATGACTGACCATCATTATCCTCATCACTCTCTTTCTTTCTTTCTTTCTTTCTTTCTTTCTTTCTCTGTCTATATATTTTTCTCCATTCATATGGCGCCCTTTCCTTCATTCTGTTCCAGGACCTTTCTGAGAGAGCTGGAGCAGTACACAGACTGCCCAGAGCTGGTTGGGCGATGCTTCCTGGAGAGGGTGAGTGATGCAATATGAGGTCAACTCTGGACATGTACATATGTGTGTGATTAAGCCCTATGCACCTATGGTAGATCTGGACAAAGTGTATGTGATATAGAGAATATTAATATCTTTCTTTCTTTCTTTCTCTCTCTCTCTCTCTCTCTCTCTCTCTCTTTGTATTTCTATCTCCATTTCTCCTCCTGTTGCCTCCCTTTTTTCTCTGTCTCAGATGACAGACCTACAGATCTATGAGAAGTACTGTCAGAACAAGCCTCGCTCAGAGAGCCTTTGGAGACAGTGCTCTGACTGCGCCTTCTTCCAGGTAAACCAGTTCTTATACACACTTGTTGATAGATCCATGGGCCTGGGAGGAGCAGCATTTGTTATGAGAAGTTATTATCTACTACTGAATACATTATCTTTGTTTTTGGCTGTACCAGGAGTGCCAGAAAAAGCTGGAGCATAAGCTGGGCTTAGACTCCTATCTACTGAAGCCTGTTCAGAGAATCACAAAGTACCAGCTGTTATTGAAGGTAGGACTGGCCAGATGTTGGTGATGCTATTTTTGCCCTGTGTGACAAAGTTGTACCCTGAGTTCTCAACAGAATTTCATGTTGAATGTTTTTGCATCTCTGAGCATTCTAGAGTGTGAGAGGTCTTGAGTTGAGCTTTCATGCAAATGTGTGTGTGTGTGTGTGTGTGTGTGTGTGTGTGTGTGTGTGTGTGTGTGTGTGTATTATAGGAGCTGTTGAAGTACAGCAAGGGCTGTGAGGGGACTGAAGACCTGCAGGAAGCTCTGTCTTCTATCCTGGGGATCCTGAAGGCTGTCAATGACTCCATGCACCTCATCGCCATCACAGGATTCGAGGTGAGACACAAAAGACAACTGACGCACCAGACAGAACGTTGACACACCAGACGGAACACTGACACATCAGACTGAACACTGACACATTACATGGAACACAGACACATTACATGGAACACAGGCAAATCAGACAGAACACAGAGACATAGACAAAACATTGATTGAACAGATTTATTATTGTTTTGATTTTAGATAGATACTAACATCAACATGTAATGGTTTAGCCTAGTAGTCTGTACATACTTAGCCATCATCAAATGTCAATTTCACATTGCAGACATGCACTGTAGGTTAATATATGCATCAACATCACTCAGCATACATACATGATATACTGTAGCATTCAGCCTAGCTTAAGAGATGTCAACCTTCTCAAAATGTTGACCCTTTTCTCTAATAGGGGAACCTGAGTGACTTAGGCAGACTGCTGATGCAGGGGTCGTTCAGTGTGTGGACGGAACACAAGAAAGGTCATGCCAAGGTCAAAGACCTGGCTCGGTTCAAGCCCATGCAGAGGCATCTCTTCCTGCATGAGAAGTTTCTGCTCTTCTGCAAGAGAAGGGAGGAGAACGGGGAGGGCTACGAGAAAGCCCCATCCTACAGCTTCAAACAGTCCCTCAACGTGAGTCATGTCTGAGGGTGAGGGAGGGGGAGATAGAGGGGCTGACGACAGAAGTGGAGAAAGAGGGACATTTTACAAATCAAGCGTTAACCAAGTGCTGATGCAAGTGGATGAAACCTCTCTCTCCATCCCTCTCTCTACTAGATGAGTGCTGTGGGTATCACTGAGAACGCAAAGGGTGACAACAAGAAGTTTGAGATCTGGTGCAACTCCCGAGAGGAGGTGTACATTGTGCAGGTGTGTAACCAAGGGCATGTGCAGTTCATATAAAGAAAAGAGGTTTTGGATGGCAACTTGATCCCTTCAAATATGTTTCATTTGCTGATGCGTTCCGGAGCAAGCTCCTTCATCAAAGCACGGCCAGCATTGATTGAGCACCCCTCCAGCGGTCCAATTGAAATCGAAAATCTTTGTAACGCCAAAACTTTTCAGCAATCTAGTCAGGCACCTGCAGTTAATTTGTTTGGACATATCATTGGCACAGGATTAGGATCATGGTCATACACAGCTCTTCTAGAGGTCATACACAGCTCTTCTAGAGGTCATACACAGCTCTTCTAGATAACAGTTCATGTATTTTATTGCTGTATTTCAGGCGCCAACGACTGAGGTCAAAACAACTTGGGTGAATGAGATCCGGAAGGTTTTGACGACACAGCTGGAAGCCTACAGAGGTACGCATGGTGCTCTTAGGATACAGATCCAGGATCAGATTTCCCTACCCAAATCCTAACCTTCACTATGGTCTGGGGTGGAGGGGGTAGAGTAGCTGTGGAGCGGTGGAGGGAAGATGTAAGATCAGTAGGGAAGATGTAAGATCATTCTTTATTTGAAAGGTCAGCCCAATGTGACGGTCCAATGCTCCCCAGGCAAGGAGTAAACTTAAAATAGTTCAACTAAATCAAAAACACGACAGAGAATTGAGAAAGTATATCTTACAGTGATATCACTCATCATGATTCATGTTGGAAGTTGTATTGTTCACTCATGAATATGGGGATATGGCTCCTCCTGCTCCATGTGTTTCAGTAGCAAATCAGCAGAGGGCGACTGACCAGGTGTTCCAGTTCCCCCCTGGACCAGGTGGACCTGTCAGCCTTAGGTGAGTCAACTTGCCCCAACTGACCTTTGACCTGTCCATGAATGTATTGTCAATGCAGGTGGAGGGGAGAAGACGAGGTGAGGAAGGTGCTCTAGATTCTTGAGATGCATCCCACGGGAACACACAGTTGTTTAAAGGAGGGTTCTGTGTGTACTGTATCAGATGTAATGTTCAGAACTTTTGTTGGTGTAACCCAACCTCTGTATGTGGCATTGATTTTTATTTGACCTGTTTTCTCCCTGTTCTCTTCAGTCCATTTAAAAGTGGGCAGAGGAGCATGAAGAAGGGAGAGGAGAAGAAGGGTGAGCCCAGCAGTCCGGATGCTAACTCCTGTTCCTCCCCAAAGACAATAGAGAAAGTAAAAGGTGAGTAGAGATGGAGAGAGAGAGAGAGAGAGAGAAATACATCAATGGAATGACGTAGACAAGAGAGTACTGCTGTATGTTACCAAGGACAGCCTACCCAAACCAGGTATCTTCAACACAATCCCTCTCAACATTGACTAAAGCTTAACTGAGCACTATTCTTACTCTCACCCCTTTGTTATTTAGTCCTTTCCCAATGCTTTCCTCTCCTCAACTATACATATTCAGTCCAAATCACACTGAATTAATGTATGTGTGTATCTACAGCATTTTCTAATAATTACCCCATTAACCAATACTTTACCTCTCTGTTGGTGAAATGCCTAACCAATCTCTTTCCACTTTTCACCTGTCACCCTCTCTCCCCCTTTCTCTGTCTCTGACTCATTACTCACCACCACCCCCCTCCCCTTCTCTTATACTGTAACTTTCTTCCCCCATCCCTTGTTTCTCACACTCCCATCCCTTCCCTGTTCTCTCTCACGCCTATTGCCTCCTCTCCTTCCTCTCTCATCGTCTCTCTCTCCTCCCTCCCTTCCCTCTCTCTTGCTCTTCTCTTCTCCTGGGCCAGAGGAGGCAGTGACCAGTCCGACCTCAGACAGAGCTGCTGTGGCTAAAAAGCGTTTTACCTTACAGGGCTTCAGCAACCTCAAGGGCCAGAGAGGTAATAGCAGGCCACTAGGGGCTGCCATTGTTCCATTATTGAACATGGCTTCATTCATGGTGCCTCTCTATGTACAGTTTTTATGTAACTTAACTGTCACTGTTTATTGGTTCAACGTGCACATGATCTGAAGGTACATTTTAATGCAATGGAGCACTTTTGTGAGTGTGCGTTTGAGGTAATTGGTGTGGTTTAGTGTAAGGTCTGAGAGAGGCTTGGCTTATGTTGTGCACTTTGAGGCAGTGAGAGCAGCTAGGTTGAGTAAACGTGGGTAAAACACATTATGCTTCCTTCCACAGAGCCTGATGCTAAAAGCGTGTCATTACCCAGGATGCCCCTCTCTCAGCCAGGTACCCCCAAACCTTAGCTATAGAACACAGTCTAGTCAAGGGGGTGCGACGTTCAAAACCTTGCAGATATAAAAGTTAAGCATGTAGCTTACTATTCCATATTGTTCAGGTTAGAGATGTGTGACTTCCATAAACATGATCTATTTCTATATGAAGGTTCTGGAATGTTGCGCCCCCTAAATAAGCCCTTCCATTCAGCGGTCTGCAGCCAATAGTGAAATAGTTTTAGAGAATCTGTCTCCCTGTCTTTGCCACTCTAGTCTGTAGAAAGTGTCAGATCAGTAAGTGTGTGCTCCACAGGAAATAATTCATCTCAGTACATACGACATTGGCCCACTGTTCGTCAACTGTTCGTGCCTTTAAAAGTTCTTGTTTCACCCTTTCTACACTCCCACTTTAAAGATATTGTTTTTGTTTGATGTTCCTGTTTTGCTGCTCCTCTCTTTCCCGTCTTCTCATCCTTCTCCCTCTTTTTCTTCTTCCTCTTCCTGTCTTCACCTGATGATAGGGTGTCCCACAAGCCCCGACCACAAAACCAAACGCCATGAGATAAAGAGCGATCCCACTCCATTCGGCTTCAAAGGTACCCTGTCCTTTCATCACCCTAAGGATTACGGTTGATTCCATTTCAATTTAGTCAATTCAGGAGGTTAATTTAACATTTTTATCAAGAATTGATTGAATTGACCTCACCAGCGCTTTGATGAATCACCATGTATAATCAGAGCATCTATGAAACTGAACTATGAGTTGAGACTAAAAGTAGTCATGGTCATTGACTGTGGTCATCCAGGTGCATTGCGGTCTATCTCTTTGACCACAGTCGATTAGGGCCAACTGTACAGTACTTGGTACTCAGAGCAGTCATGTCGACTGTGCTTCATCGACCATGGTCAATCTGGTTGATGATTTTTACTGTAGTGTAGTCATTGCAGTCAATCTCTTTGACCATGGCATCTGACTGGCTGTGTGTCCACTGCCTCCTCTCCCTCAGACGCAGGCCCTCACCTCCACCTGGGCAGAGTCAGGTGGTTCAGCACCTCTAGTCTCTTACAGGCCAAGAGGAGAGGTACAGTACAGGATGGACCTAGACTGCACTGGTTACAAGTGGTTAAGACTGGAGTTAGCTGTGATGGTGTTGGGCTCTGACACTAACAGCTGTTGTAATTCACTGAGAGATCTGCCCCCTGTCCCTCTCACTTCCTTCACTGGGTTCCCCTCCCTGGGTGCAGACTAACTAAGACAAAACCACACTTGCTTTTTTTCAATATAGAAGAGGATGAGTTCCCAGACTTGAATTGCATGTCTCCCTTGGTCCCAGTCGTGGTTGCTTGGTAGTGTTGTGGTTCTGAATGGTCCAGATGTACCACTGTGGTCTCACTGATGGCTTTGTGGTTGGGCTTTAAGTGACTGGTCCTTTTATCCCTGACCCCGGTCTCATTCTGCCACCGACCCTGTCTGGTCAAATGGGATTTACCTGCTGTGCCTGCTCTCACTCTTCCTTACGTGGTCTGCTTCCATTGTACTGCACTTTGTGTGTGTGTGTGTGTGGAAAAGTAACCAGTTTGGAAAAGTAACCTTCTGTTCCCCTCCTAGGCTGGACCAAGGCCTCTCTCTCAATGGATGCATCAGAGGAAAATGATGGTTACTCGAGTGCTGAGGATCCACTGAATTCTGACCCTGAGGATGAGGGAGTAAAGAAACTGGTGAGTTAGTGTGTGTGTGTGTGAGGAAGTTCCTTTCCAGGCAGTAAAGTAGTTCCATGTGTATTTTTCCACAAAACATGTTTAGGGCTTATTAAAAATGAAACACACAATCTGATACCAAACATATTTTTCCCTGGTTCCTCATTTCGACTGTCAACAGTCTGCAGGGAAGTACACAGTTGTGTCTGACTACGAGAAGGGCGGGTCTCAGGACCTGTCAATCAAGAGTGGAGACATGGTACAGCTGATTAAAGAGGGAGAGGACGGACAGTGGTAAGAATACTGTCTTCAAGTAACAATCATGATTATAATAGTACGTTTTTGTGGTAATACTAGAAGATTGAATATGTTATTGTATTGTAGGTTTGTGCGCAACCTTAAGACCAGCAAGGAAAGCTGGGTTGCTGCTGCCAATCTACTTACCCTGATTGGAGAGTCCAAGTCCTGCCAGTCCCTCACAAGCTCAGGTACCCACCTAAATGTTTGTTTGTGTGTTGTAAACTAAGTATGTTATAATATATATAATATATGTAATTTAGCTGACGCTTTTATCCAATGCGACTTACATTGCAGTGAGTGCATACATTTTTCAGTGTATATGGTCCCAGCAGGACTCAAACCCACAACCTAAGCGTTGTTAGCACCATGCTCTACCAACTGAGCCACAGAGGACCACAGATGTGCATGTGTTGGTGCCTATATATTCAAAGAGTGTAAGTATGTGTGTATGTATTCTTTTATCCCTGGGCTTCGCCTCTAACCTGTATGTGTGTGTGTGTGTGTGTGTGTGTGTGTGTGTGTGTGTGTGTGTGTGTGTGTGTGTGTGTGTGTGTGTGTGTGTGTGTGTGTGTGTGTGTGTGTGTGTGTGTGTGTGTGTGTGTGTGTGTGTGTGTGTGTGTGTGTGTGTGTGTGTGTGTGTTCCCTGGCATGTTTCAGAAGGCAGTGGATCAGGAAACATCAGCACCTCCTCCAGTTGTAGTGAGACCTATACCAGCTTTTCTGACATCAAGCCGTAATGCCTCCACCTCTCCCTGGCCCCTAGACAAGTCAGCACTTTCTCAGTCCGCCTACAACCCCACCCACTGTCCCACTCCTCACCCAATCAGACCCCTGGAACAAGAGGCTGAGCAGTGGCTTCAAAGTGATGCCAATAAGCTGAAACAATAGACAATGTTTGAGCCCAGTGATGGAAGAATGACAGAATGGTGTGTGTGTGGTGGAAAGACACAGTGCAGCGGGAGGAAAGCAACACTAGCCTATGAATCGAGGATGGCAAAGCAGAGTAGAATGAACTTATTCCTGGACACTGATCTCAGATCAGTGGATCCCACTCTCATCCAAATGGTTAAACCTGGGCGGGGAGGGGAGGCTGATCCTAGAACCCGGGTCAGTGCATCCTTATGGCATTCAAACAGAATGTTATAAGATGGAGCCTCACCTCAAGAAACACAGCCGCCCGCCGCCGCTTCCCCTGCTATAGTGGACATTGACCCCTGTTGACCCCATCTTAATGTATGTCACTGTAAGAGTGGAGTTGATCTTCATCGTTTTACTTTGATTGTATGCAAACAGAAGGACTGTTTGTTTGTATTTTTTTAAAAGAGAGTTCATGTAAATGAAAGATTATGAATGAAATGAAGAATATAACATGTTTAGCTTTTCAGATTGTTGTTCTTCAAGTACTACCAGTTATCAGTGTAATAATCCTTAGCCAGTAGGGCTGGCTTCCTTTTGCCTCTCAAAGAGTGACACGTTTAATTGAAAGAACGGAAGGAAGGAGTCAGGACAATGTACAGTGATAATGAAGGTGGTCTGTCTTTTGTATGTCATTCTCTCATTCCCTCCCTCCTCAGTCTCCCCCTCCTTCACTGTTCATTTTATGAGGCTCAGACTGGGCAGTCATAGTGTAGTTTATTGGCTACTGTCTCTATCAACTATATGTTGAAACAGGCCTACATTTGCTAATGCACTCCACCACTATCGTACTGACATGCATTGCATGGTATGATAGGCCTACATCTGCCAGGCTGAGTGCTGCAGATATCCCCCATGTGTGGGCCTGTACTGTGAATGTTCATCTGTTGTGAATAACTCAGAAACCAGTGTATAGTCTTAACTTATTTCTTGTAAGTGATCATATTATTTATGTAGATATTGTTTATTACTCACTGTTTGCGTTATGAAATTGAGATGCTCTATTGTATATTAAGAATCACTGAAGTTGTGAATTTATTGTTCTGTCTTTTGTTTTTTGTTTTTTTATATATAAATGGACTTGTGGCAATTCTCTCCCGTTGTCTCTGTCCCTCCTGTGTGTGTGTGTGTGTGTGTGTGTGTGTGTGTGTGTGTGTGTGTGTGTGTGCGTGTGTGCGTGTGTGTGCGTGTGTGCCTGCCATGTGCACATGCAAAACATTTGCTATACCACAAGTGAAGAAGGTCTACTCCACTAGCTAGCAAAGTTAGCAGTGCCATGGTGTGCAGGTCCCAGGTGTGGAAAGTATGACGAGGCACAGTCAAAAGAGTGATATTCACGTTGCTCTTTGGGTAGTTGTTGACATGTGGGTAAAGTCAAATTGTTGAAAATCTGAGCAGACACATTTGAACTACGTTCGATGTGCGGTCCAATCATAAGCCTGGAACCGTTGCCAATCAAGAAGCATGTAATTTAACTAATTGTGTTATGATAGAAATGCTTTTTACAAAACAACTCTGATATCCGTGTTATGAAAAAAGGTCAATATATAGGCTTCTATCTACAGATAGAAGTAGTATACTTCTGCAGTAGCATACTTCAGTTACTCCCAACAGATTATTATCCTTGAAATAGGCGAATTAATATAATATAATTTATAGAATCATGTGTAATTAACATAAATCAACATATTTAAAAATGTGGTTAGAGTCTATGTACACTACAAAAATGAGAATTTGGTGATTTCCTCATTTAGTGACATAGAACTCAACTGAAATAATCAGTTAATCAATCTGCATTTGCACTGCCCTAAAATATCCTAATTTCAACTGTCTCAGAATTATGATATTCTGCATTTTAAATATACACTATAGAAGTGTATTTGATACACTAGTACTTTTCAGAGAGGTTGTCCAGCTGTAATTAAGGTACGGGCAACAGAGGATGGGAATCGGCTGGTGATAAGGGACATGAACGTCAATTACAACCACGTGATGGAAAAAGGTAGAGCCACAGATTCTATCGACGAATAGAGTGAATTTCATGCATACAAAATAACAGATGAGATGGTGACCTCTCGGTACACACCTACTGCCTATCATGGCTATTTTTGGTTGTCTGGTATTGCCTTGAGACATGTTGGTTCTGTTTAATGTTCTGAAAATAAAAAATAAAAAAATGTAAACCACAAATGAACCCGCTGGTTTCTTCAGGCTCTCGTTCTAAGAAGAACAAATTCCCTTCAAACTTTACATAGAGTATTATTGAATGTATATCGTGATAATTATCGTTATGGACCAATATTAACAAATTTATTGTGTCAACATTTTTGGCCATATAGCCCAGGCATATCAGGAACTCTGTTTCCTACAGCACCCGAACGCACCATTAGCTCTGGTCCAGGGCTTGTGGCTTGATGAAGCTGAGCCTTCCTACCGCCCTGTTACTTTCACTATAACATCGTCCCCTGGCTGTTGCGCACAGCTCATATAAACCTGGTCCTGGAAAAACAACAACTCAAACCTGGGAGTGAATTTACTGAGTACGTATTTGTTATTATTTGATTTCAACGAATCAAACGGCTGGGAGGCGTAGCTCCGATTCAAACTTGTGGTGTGAAAGCACTGGGGGGGTGTTGTGGGAAATGATTGATGCGAAGTATTTTTCGACGCTCTTTCTATTGGCGTAACGAAGGCCAAATTTGACGCGTTAGTCCACCAGACCAGTGTCTGGGAAAGAGACTACTTTCACTAGCAAAATCCATTGACTCATGTCTGTCGTGCTGCTTTAGTGGCTGGCTTAAATATACTACAGTTGCTGACGAACTCTTTTCCACTTGCGCCGAGGTCTAATTTCTCCAAAATATGAACCAAAAGACAATCTGAACAGCACTTTTTTTTATATTTGGGCATATGGCAGGAGTCACGTGGTCAGTTGTTAAGCGCTCAGACTGTCGGCTAGGCGGCAGTTACGAGGCAGAATCGGAAACATGACAGAGAGAAGCAAGCGAAGCCCTGTGGCCCTACTTTAACCTGGTAGATGAAGGAGATCAGGTGAAATGCAAACTATGACAGGTGGAATTGAAGTACCATAAAATACAGCATCAATGCTAAATCATATTAGATAGAAACACCCTGACAAGACCTCATGCAAAGCCGGTGCCAGCAGCGCGCCGCGACAGCAGAAAATAAATATCTTAATAAAGATGGACCAATATAAATATAAATGCATACAATATACAATACAATATAAATTACCTGCTATGTTGTGTGCTTGCCTCAGAAAATAGGTTTTAGACAACATTTATTCAAGTTGATGCATACTGACCAGGTTTCACATGGACAGGCTATAGATGTCTGTGCACCGTCAATGTGTGTGTTCTACATGATTTATTTCAGAATATTTACAGCTGACAAACCTGAAGAAGGCAAAATGGTTTAGAAAATGGTTTATTTCGATACTAGTTACACTTGTGCACTAAGTACTGAGCATCGATATCGGGCGATATTGGCCTAAAATGCTGGATCGGGAATCGGAGAAAGCGAATGCTGTGTACCGATCCGATGCTATGACGCAAACTGTCGTAAAAACTTGCCTAACACACGCGTAGTCGACTGACGACTGCACAGCTGAGATGCACTTGAGTGCTGTGACAACAATAACAACAATCATGTCTGCGGTCTGGAATTACTTCTCGCTGAAGATAGACACCAGTAAAACTGCTTGTTGCAAAATTTGCAACGCGAGTGTTTCGAGGGGTGGCAGCACCGTATCACATTTCAACACCACGAACTTAATTAAGCACTTGAAGAAGCATCATTCCAAAGAACACTGCGAGTTCACTAAGGCAAGCGCTAAAAAGAAGCATTATGTGTATGTATGGCATAATTCAGTCATGTTTTTCTTCTTATGCAAAGTTATGAAATTGAGTCTCTAATCAATAAGTTAACGTTTCCCAGCTTGAGCATAGTGTTAACTGTTTTTAGATGGACAAGAATGCTGCCAAGCATAGCACATCCACACACGAGTTGTATACAGCTGTTTTTTAAGAGCCTTTTATCAGATCGGTACTCGCTATCAGCCGATACTCAAAGTTCAGTACTCTGAATCGGTATTGGAAATTAAAAGGTGGCATCGGTGCATCCCGAACTTCTATTGTAGCTTCAAGTTGTTTGTGGCTCGTATGTGTAAAAGTACTCATCAGTGACAATGTATTGTATTTTTCTGTGCCTTTCTAGAAAACATAGGACTTTGGAGGATGATGAGACTGAAGGTAAGCGAGTGACAGTTTCAATCCATGATGTCCAGCAGCCTAACGTCAGATTTCAACTTTCAACTGTAAAGCCAGTGGGGTTTTAGACCTGAACAGTCAAAACACTTGACACCTTTTGTGGGAAGAATGATGTGGTTAATTAAGAAATTGCACACAGGTCAAGTATATTTCTGGGTTTGTTTTGTTGTGTGCTGTAGGTGGGAGTCGATATGAGTTTGAATTTCAGAATATTCTTGCGGAACCAACACCAGAGGATGGGGAGGTGAGTTTGGAATTTGTAGAATAAAAAATAATACCAAAGTCTGCAGTGCTCTCAGGGAAGGTCATTCCTGGTGAATTTGGGAGATAAAAGTGATTAGTCAATTGTGGACATACAGTGTCAAATTCAGTTCATAAACAGTTTTGCTGTTCTGCAATTCCAATGTTACAAAGCACATCACAATGATCCTGGTACTTGTTTTTACTATTGTCTTACTCTACTCTTTCACTCCTGTACCTCTGCTACTCCACTCTGCTAAACCACTTTCTTTTTCTGTGCAGTCTTCCAAATATCAGCTGTCCATTGTCAAAGTGGAACAACAGCACCATTGTATCGCAGATCAAACCGGTAACTGTGTTTTTAAAATTAATTTAAAGAGGTTTTCCATCTCGAGTAGAGTGCATCTGTGCCTATTTGTATGTTGTCTATAGAAAGTAGTTTTGTATTGACCATAAACAATTATTGATTGGTCGGCCTATTTGTAATAGTTACAGATTAAACAATCAGTGCAATAAAGAAAGTATAGTACTGCTGGATACAGATGTATAGCATACAGGTGTACACTCACTGCGCACTTTATTAGGAACACTATACTAATACTGGGTAGGGCCTCTCTTTGCTCTCAAAACAGCCTCAATTCTTCGTGGCATTGATTCCACAAAATGTTGGAAACATTCCTTTGAGATTCTGGTCCATGATGACATGATTGCATCATGCAATTCCTGCAGATTTTTCAGGTGCACTTTCAAGCTGTGAATCTCCCGTTCTACCACAACCCAAAGGTGTTCTATTGGATTTAGATCCGGTGACTGGGAAGGCCACTGAAGAACACCGAACTCATTGTCATTTTCATGAAACCAGTTTGAGACAACTTTTGCTTTGTGACATGGTGCATTATCATGCTGGAAGTAGCCATTAGTAGATGGGTTAATTGTGGCCATGAAGGGATGCGCATGGTCAGCAACAATACTCAAATAGGCTGTGGCATTCAAGCGATGATTGATTGATATTAACGGGCCCAAAGTGTGCCAAGAAAACATTCCCCACACCATTACACCACCTCCCCCATGAGAAGGTGTACAGGTTCCCAATAAAGTGCTCAGTGAGTGTATATCATTTAGTTCCAGAACATGGAAAACCAGGAAATATTCATAAGACCCGGCCCTCTCCAACACAGGACAACGAAGAATACAACGTGTAACAGACAGGTATAGAGGATAAAGTGCAACACTATCTGTCTCTCCAGGCTCAAGCTGTGGTTCTGGTTCATCTGAGGATGCCGGACCTCCTGGGTCGTCAGGATCGGGGTCAGGGGGAAGTTCAGATCCAGCTGCACAGTTCTGGAAGAAATGCCGCCAGGCTGGGTGCACAGAGTTCATCTTCTCAGAGTTCACGTCACGTTTGAACAGCATCAGTGAGAGGATCTTATCGCAACATGCCAATGAGGAAGGTGAGATCATTGAAGACAAAGTTGTTACCCATCCAAACACAGCATGGGAGCTGTACCAAACAGATAGCAATAGAGAGAAAGTAAACATTGCCCACTGAGACCTAGTGAACCATTACGTGTTGAATACTTGCCTGTAACATATGCATTTATGTTAGTTCTTGTATACATTTATGAAAACAAACATAATGTCTGCCTATAGATTTCAACCTGTCCCTGAAAGTGCTGGAAGCTTCTGGGATGCTGACAGAGATATTTGCCAAGAGAGACCAGGGTAAGGTAATTTAACACTACATGTACTGTATTATAACTAAGAGGGAGCCCATGGCCTTACTGGCTCTAGCCCTGAACATGCCCTAGAGAAATTACATATACTGTAGGCCATGCAACGGTCAATGCATATAATATATACCTCATACAAAATGACGAAGTCCTTTTCGAGCTACAATTCTGCCATGGCTTACCAATCTTCTTAGACTGCTATCATCCTCAACTCTGTATCGTGTGTGTGTTCAAGAGAGGACTTTTTAATTTTGTATGGTGTATATGCATAGATCTTTGCATGGCCTACAGTATATGCAATTCTCTCTAGGGCATGTTCAGGGCTAACTGGACTCATCATGCCCTGTGTGAAAGTTAGACTGAAGCACAGACATCTCAAGTTGATAGCAAACCAACCACAATGGATGTTCAACTATGTTGGTTTTCTCGTTTGAATCATTTTAATTTATCCAAATGACATTATAAAGAACCTATTCTTATTTACAATAGCTGCCTGGCCAAGCGTTAGACACACAGAACACTGTTCCTATCCAATGTCCTTAACCCTGTTCCCGTGCTCAGAGCTGGAGAAGAGACTGAATGAGCTGCAGAAGGAAAGTGAAGTGCTGAGGAGTGCCAGGTGTGCCATGATGGAAGCCAGTGTTATAAGCTTCACCTCCCGTTGATGGAGTTTTGCAGAAGCTCAATGGAACCCCAGGCTGGAGACTAGCATTCCCTGTTGATAAAGTGTCACACTTTGTCTGTGTTTGTGTTGTTTTGCATATTTTCTACCTTGTCTTTTAAAAAAAAAAAAAAACGTTGTTTTTTGCTGACCATTAAGTTAGTTGAGGGACGTGTTTTGAACAATTTAACTGGATGGATGGATCAGATGCTGTATGCTTGCTAATCCCCAGAAAATAGGTTTTATTGAAAATAGGTGTATTGAAGTTGATGATGCACACTGACCAGGTTTCACATGGAACAGCTATAAAGATATATTTGCACCATCAATTTGTGTGTTTTTTTGAGAATATACACTGCTTAAAAACCGGAGGAAGCCAAAATGTTCATGTTTTGAAAAAAAAGAGTAGGGTATGACCTTCAAATTAGTTAAGAGGTGTAAAAACCACAGATTTTGTTCCAGTAAAAGCACATGGGGACAGATCATTATCAATGGGATAGATGGGGTGTATGCCATAGGGCAGTGGTTCCCAAACTTTTAACAGTCATGTACCCCCTGTCGGTTATTTTGTAGCCTAATTGATATTCTATGAACATTATCCCTTACATATTAGACATTGTGATAATATTATTTTGTTGGATAGGGTGCATGGATTTATTTTTAGTACTGAGACTGCAGTCGGCTATTCAACAGGACTGTTTGGGAAGGTAAATCACAGATTTATTTCGCGTACCTCCTAGATCGATCCACGTACCCCCGGGGGTACGCGTACCGCACTTTGACAATGGTGGCCATAGGGTATATGGTTTATGGGAAGTGGAAAAAACAACGTTGTTCTGTGGCACCACCAAGTGTATTTAAACTGTAACAACACCTACACGTCCAGAGTTTTATTTGGGCATGACTTCCTGGAACAATACCGGATGCCTACTCTGAACTAGGAAGGATCAAGTAGGTCTGTGCAATTTACAAGTCGCTGTAATGTTTGACTGTTCTACGGCTCCGCTACGCATTATTTGGGACTAATAACTAATAAGAGAGCACATCTGGAAAATGGGCCCCGAACGACATGGTAGGACAGTGCCATGCGTACTATGTCAAATGTCTGTGGAGAACATTATAACTGGACCACTATCGACGAATGATTCTGTAAATGCCCATCAAAACTGTCTGGTAAGAAACGACATGTTGTTAAAGAGACGCTACGCGATCGTCGCCAATACTTTGTGTGTGAATGTGTAGTTCGTACAAATTTGATCAGCGCAGTTTTGAAGCTGTACTTTACTATCAGTTTCATTTCTTTGCATGGCTACAGTGCCCGGGGGCGTTGGGCTGAGTGGAATCCACACATCGTTGGCACTACATCCTAGACCAGTTTTCCCAATATTGATAACACTTGTGGGCACTTGGAAAAATGTTGTGTAGATTCCATCAGTTTTCATTTTTTGAAAAAGAAATTATCAAAGAAATTCAGCTTATGTTTTTTCTTCTTTTATGATTTATGACATTCTAATTGCACAAACCTGCACAAAATACATTTTTATAAAGTACAATCAAAAATGGTCAATGTTAAGTATGATGCTTGGGATTTTGAAATTAGTAAAGTAAAAGGGAAAGGTGTTGGGTTTAGGGTTTAGAGTAGGGTCGTCCCACCTCAATCAAAAGGTAGCCTAGAGTAAATACCAGTATGACTAATTCTTTAGCTGTGATATGTTGAACTTTATATGATAAATATACATTTCTACAGATGGAAAGTCAGCTATGATTATTTTCTGTGATCTGAATTGCAGCTCTATTCATCTGGAATTTGTTGCGAGAACTCACCAGAGTTTGATGACTTATTTGGTTTCTCTGTGGAAGATGTCAAGAAGGAGATGAAGAGGGGAGGTAGACTGGTAAGGTTGTTTAAATGTTCCCTGTGGTTAACTTTTTAATTGAGTTAACCACAGAAAAGGTAAAAAGCCATATACACATTTACAGTGTTGGGGAGTTCCACTACATGTAGCTCAACTATTAGTTTAACTACATTTTCAGCTGTCATTTTGTGCCAGAATGTTCACCACACAAGTTATCAGGGGTGAATTCCCTATTCTTTTCTCTATTTCTTTTTTTTGTATTTGTGGATACTGTCTTGATGTTTCTGTATTATTACTACTGATCAAAAGCAAACAGCTGTTTCTCTACACTAGAAGTGCTCCCGGTGTAAGAAAAGTGGTGCCACTGTGGGGTGTGAGGTGAAAATCTGTAAGAAGTCCTACCACTACCCCTGTGCAGTACATGACGGGGCCATCAATGTAGAGGACACTGAAAACGGGACCTTTACGTTAGTAAAATCCACACTGTTTCTACCTTCTAACTACCTACCTTTAACATCCTCAGAAGTGTTTGAACTCAATTGCAAGTTATATACTGTACATGTTAAGTTAAACAAAAGTAAATGGTGGACTGATAACAGTATTGTGTTGGTAAAAGCAGCTTTATTGATGTGTCTTCATGTCACAGGTTGTACTGTAAGAAGCATGATCCTCAGTTAAAAGGTGAGTAGGTGGCTTTCTATGGTCACCCCAATGATGCTTGTGGTTTTGTACTATGGCAAGTAGTGTACTCATTTAATATACCCCACATGATACCCCTCTTGTGGTGTTCATCCTTTGATAAAAACATGACACTTGTTTCTGATGTGTTAATTTATTTGATAAAGTCCTTGAGAGTTATATCTGTTTCAATACAGAAGCCATTGTTGACTGGCTTGTGTCACCAGACCAAGGGGATTCAGACACATCTGAACACCACAACGGAGAAACGTCTTCTAAGGTCTGCATGCTACTGTGCTGTGATCGTCTGCTAAAAGACATGTAGACTAGATGCCAGACAATACATTTATGGATTGGATGGAAAAACAAGTTGAACTTGAAGAGAAAATCCCAAAAATGAATTTGGAAGCTACATCTTCCTTGTTTTAGAAGTTATCTTTCTTCAATGTTGGTTAGATGGTCATAATTAGTTAGATTGGTGAAATCTGTCTTGATTTAACAACATCATCTTGTTGAGTGCCCAGAGATTAATAAAATAAACGTACTGTTCTCTGAATTATCGTTCTGGGTATATAACTCTAACCCAATAATATTCTTTAACATTTTCAGCTGTTCTGTCCCATCTGTAAGAACGAGAAGGAAAACATTAGTATGGAACATGTTGGTAGTGCCATTTTCAAGTGAGTATGAGGACGTTTTGTTAATGTATATCATTGATGTCAGTACCTCATCATGATTTGACAGTGTAGCATGTCTCTGTGTCTGCCCTTAGGTTGTACTGTGAAAAGCATAGGCCACAGTCATCGTCTGAAAAACTGAATGGTAAGTTGTTTGTTTCGGTTCACAAGTCTCCTTATCTTGCATCAACATTGACTTCTCTTTTGGGTGTGATGTGCTCTGTAGTTTATATTCAAGATTCATCATTGAGGAAAATGTTTGAATCTAATAGGCCAGCGTGCTGTGGCTGGACCATCATGCAATGGCAGTGACACAAACATTTCCAAAAATAGCCGACGAACATCATCCAAGGTCTGTGCTTAACTGTTTATAATGTCTATCTACACTACAGTAAAGTCAGTCACTTGTTTGATAATGTAGTCCTATGATAATATCAGTGTGAATTAGTGAAGGTAGACATTTTGAGGACAGGCTCATTGTAATGCATGCATGTCATAGAATGAGGAAACATCTGATTGATACCATTCCTCATTCCATTTCATGCATTACAATGAGCCCATCGTCCGATTTCTACCTTCACTGGTGTGAATCTAATTCTCTTTATTTTTGCTGTTGAAACAGAGACCATTGAGCCCCCCTAGCAAGTACGTATGTGACGCTTGCATGCTGTTGTTGGGCTGTCTCTGACTATCTCAACCTTTGAGTTTTGATCTTTTTGACTGTGTATATTCTGTACATTTAAGATGTCATGCCTTGCTAAAACCGGCCGCATAACTTACTGTTAATTGTCTGCTATGATTGATGTCTGTCTCAGACTCTACAGGCCTTGTTCCATTTCACTTTTGAGTGCATGCAATGTGACTATATTCTTTGTTTAAATGTTCAGAACCTAAGGCTGCAATTCTGTTAGTCTTCTTGCTGAACATGGCTTGTTGTCACTCTTCTGTTCCAGGCAGGATGTGAGCTTATCCAAACGAAAGTTCAGAAGGATATTGGAAAATAACTCAGATTCAGGTTGGTTGCCTCATTTATTCAGCAGTGCTCCTTCATCTGTTTGTCAAATGATTCCATGGGTGAGAAATGACACTGCTTTAACCTTCCACAAGTAATGAATGATATATTCACTGTATTAATGTCTGTGTTTTCTCACAGAGGAAGATGGAAATGACTATGATATGGAGTTGGCCCATCTAGAGACAGATTTAGACAGCACTCTAAAGTCAGAGCAATCGGTGAGGCCTTGGCTACGCCGTAGGATACTATAACATTGTTGCTGGCAGAAACAGTGTGGTACCTATTGTTACTGCATTCTTACACATCTCTCTCTCTTGCTCTCTTCATAGGTGTCTGAATATGAACCTGACAGGTAGCAGCCTTTCTACTCAAAACTACCTCATACTGTAGTTGGAAAGGAAAGACAGAAGTAGATTTGGTACATTCTAAATGGCCCTAAATTAGGATATGATACGGAGGGTATTATTTCTTCATGAACCTTCAATGGATTACATGTTTATGCTGGACATTTTAAATTCTTAATCAAGGATCATGTTGTTTCTGGGCGTTGTCTGTCAAATGCTGTTTTAAATAACAGGTTATCATATCAGTGATCATGTGATTATGCAAACAAAGAAAGATAGACAGAATAGCCTTACTGCTTACCTGACTTTGTTACAATCACGCGATAGAGAAATAATATGTTTCTCTTACGTAACAGAACCAATGCTGAGGCCGCCGTAGCCTCCAAGAAAGGTAACACATCTGTTTTTCTTTTTTATTGAGTTAACCACAGAAATGGTAAAAAGGCACATTTACAGTGTTGCGGAGTAGTTCCACTACATGTACCTCAACTATTAGTTTAACTACGTTTTGCTGTAGGTTGGTGGTAGTTAAACTAAATTCCAATCTTAGTAGTGTTTTCAGTAGTTAACAACTTTTTTGCCATGTAGCAGTGTAGTCGCTAACTACTGTCATTACTCACCCAAAAAAATAATAATCACACAGCAAATAAAAAGGAATTTCATTATTATTCCAGCCCTTGGATTTCAACATACCCTACATACCAACAACTAAACCTAACAATTCAACAGCGCGGGTGGGGGTATCTGAACTTGAGGAGTGAGTTTTACCATCTTAACTCGGTGACATATACAACAAACAAGACATATAATGAACATGTCCAGTAACCGTCTCCCACCCGAAGCAGCTTCCCATCTCATAGTTTTTCTACACATCAGAGCTGGTAAAGTAATATATGTCGGGTGACGTTGTCATCCAGAGGAGATCGACAGGAGATTTGAAATCAAAACAACTGCTGTTTTCTGCAGGAAACCAACCAGCGTCTCCAAACAGAAACGCAGAGGAAGATGATGCATTCAGCGACTCAGTGAGTTAGTTCACACTTCACCTAATTTTTGTCAGGAACCATTAGTCATGTTACAGATTACTGACAGTAGGTCAAATGATCTGCCCTCCACATCCCTTTAGTACTTGGCACAGTTTATAGTCTCCCTAACTCGTATCCTACCTACCAGAGAGCGATCTACCGGGGTCGGTGTGCATTTGTGTGTACGAGTTGCACTGACCTCACTCCTAACATAATGTTCATTATTATTAGTGTAAACGCTGTTGTCTCATGTTATTTACATTTGAAAAGCTTTATACACATAATAGTGTGTAAGTGAGGTGACCTGTGGTGGACACCAACCTCACCAAGTACATTTCCTGTATGTGCCAAATAAAATAATTCTGATTTTGATCTTGTCTCTCCAGGAGTCCGAGAGCTTGTTGTTGCCAGTGACAGTCTTACAAGCAGCATTTGAGCACTCTCAGATCACAGGTACCTGACATTGGACAGTTGACAGATGTAACCAGATAGAACCTGTGTAACACATCTTTCACAAGGGGAACACAGATGCCAAATAATGTTGTGGCTGTCTCTCTTTTTCTCTCTCTCCTCTCAGAGTTCAGTTCTACACTGGGTTCTGCTACTGGTCCTGGTTCCCCTCAGGGCTCTGATCCTGGTCCTGGTTCCCCTCCGGGCTCTGATCCAGAGCAACATGATTCACCTGTGCCCTCTGGTCAACATGTTGGCTCTCACTCACCTGGGCCTCCGGATGACCCTGCCTCTCCTGTCCCCTCTGGTCCTCTCGATGTCCCCGGCTCACCTCACTGTACCCTTTCACCTGTTCCACCTTCCCCCACAGTGCTCTACGACTCACCTGTGTCCCCTCCTCCCTCCCCCCTTTCCGTAGTCTTCCTTCCCTCCCATGTGACCCATCCCTCCTCTGCTAGCCTCTTGCCCCCGGGGACACCTGAGGAGCCCAACTCTGACTCTGCCATCTTCTGGAAGAAGTGTAATGAGGCTGGATGTACACAGTCCATCTTCACCGCCTTCATCAATGACATGATCGGCGTCTCCAAAAGGATCCAATCAAACCAGGCCAGCCAGGAGGGTGAGTGTATATACAACTCACTGTAGCGCTCAAAATCATGTCAATGCCTTATTCTGTATCTACACATTATCGAGTCAAATTGATTCACTAGAGTTCTTTCTTTTCCACTCACAGATTACGACCTCTCCCTAAGAGTGATGGAGGCTTCTGGAAAGCTAGCACAGCAAATGAAAGAGCAGGAGAGAGGTGGGGAATGACACCACAGAAGTGGTGTTGCATTGTGAATGTAATGGCACTGATGGTTTTGAAGTGCTTTGTTTGTCTGTTGTCCAGACCCCCCTTTGTATCTTCTATGCTCTACGTTGCCTCAAATCAGTGGACAGACCCAACGGCCTCGATTTGGTTAACAATATGTCTTATTGCTGGTCTGGAACAATAAAATGCACACAAGACCTTTAGGAATTAAGTTCTACCTCATTGAGCTCTACTCTACATGAAGTGCCCTAGATGACTAATGGTAGCATTTGTTCTCCCTGTTCAGATTTGGAGAGGAGACACAGGCAGTTGCAGGGGGCCACAGAAGCCATGAAGAAGGCTTTTACAGTCCTGAGGAGATGAGGACCACTGGCAACTATCAACTACACCCCCCACAATGCAGTTCGGTTTCTTGAAACAGTTAATATTATAAGCATTTCATTTAGTATTTTAGTATGTGTGGTTGTTACGTCCCCACCTTTGTGTCTGTGTGGTGTCGTTTGTTTTTCCCTCTGTCTCTCTCCCAGGTATTGGTTCATCCCCCTGTCAATCATCATTTCGTCCGTCACTCCCCCTGTTGCCCTTCAACCAATGGGTTCACCTGGCGGCCTCTATCAACCAATTAGACCATCGTCCGTCTCTGTTTAAAACTCCCGCGCACTCTTCAGGAAAGGAGGGGTGTGGTAGCATCGGTTAGCGGTTTTCTCTGTCATTTGGTATCATCGTATCCTACTGTTCTTGTTGTGTGTCTGTCTGTCCTACCATTGTGTCCGCTGCCACACCTGTAGTTAGCCCCAGGGGAGGGCGAGTTAGGCAGGTAAGACGCCCATGGGCTTACACCTCCATCACGCAGGTTGGTTTTGTTATATACATTAGGTTAGTTTGCCCAGGCGGGCGCCACCTCTTGTATTTTGGGTCTAGGGTAGGCGGGCAAGACTTAGTTCTTTAGATAGCAGACTTTTCGTAGTTAGAACAGATAGGACTAGAATATTAGCTTTGGGGTTATTTTTGTTTTCATTTATTTGGCGCCGTCTGGCGTCCTCCCCTTAGTTCCCTCTCTATGTTTCCCCCGTGTTGTCTGGTTGTTCGTATTACTAATAAATCTGTCTTATTTTCATTTTTACTCAGTCGTTGTGTGTGTTGCACTACCACCGCACCAGCGGGTCTCAGACGCATATAGAGGTACAGTATGTTAAGTTTCTCCCCCCCTTTTATATCCCTAGACGTACTATCTTGGGGGGGGGGGGGGGGGATTGCCAGATCTGTGGTTGTCTGTAATCAGCAATGTTTTTGTTCCTTTTGACAGTTACTGTGTGCCTCTGCACAAGTCATGTTCCCTGAGCATAACTCACCAGAGGCAGAAATGGGAGGACGGGCTCATTGTAATGTATGGAATGGAATCAAACATGTGATACCATTCCTCATTCCGTTCCACCAGCCTCCACTCTAAGTCACGTTCCTTCTGTGGTGTCCTACATCCTTTACCACTGTGGTCTATTTCATTTTTGATTTGTACTGGTAATACTCTATGTATAAAATGAAGGGGGAAGAAATGGTAATTGCAGTTTATTGATGGTAAACATAACTGATCATTGAGGTCAAATACAAAATCAACTACTATTCTAGCATCTCTTCAAAACATGAAAATAAAGCAAGTCATAATTTTTGTATAATATTTCTGGACAGCTCATGTAGTGCAAACATTACTGAAAAGTAATAAATGACCTTAGAAATGTGTGAAATCTTCTGTAACATGTAGCTAAGATAGTTCATGGGGGGGGGGGGGGTAGCACCAAAGCATCAGCAAGGCTAGTCCTTCCAAGGGTGCTTTACTGCCAAAAATGATGCACCAAGAAAACAACCAACCCTATGGGCTGTCTTAGCGCAAACACGGATGCTGGCAGTGGCACTGAAATATGTGCTATTTTCAAGGCCAGACTTTTTCAGTGCACCTGATGGCATTTGGCCTGTTCATTGTCATGGCCCCTCACACAGCTTCATCACCTGGCAGGTGAGAAAACCTCTATATACTGTCATATGATTCACTTGTATTTACCCTGTAACAGATTTAAGACTGGACACCACCCTGTTCAAAATGGAGTATATCTTAGCCTGATGACATACATCGAGTTAGAAGGCAAATCAAAATCACACCCAAGCATTATAGGTTCTCTCAGAATCCAACGCACCACGTTAAGTGCAAATGTGCCACCAATGTTTGACGAAGTATAGTGCCGTTACTCAATCCATAGTACAATCCAAATTCATAGTACAACTATATCGTGTAGCAAAATACTCGTTGCCTTAAGATATTAATTGGAACTACAAAAGCATAGATTTTCTCTGAACAGTTCAGAATTAGAGACGGAGGCCTAGTCTCTTGATTGTCCATTGCCACTCATGACTCCCCAGTCATTAAGGATAGCACTGATGAACATGCCATCCATGTGTGGTGAACTGCAGAGAGGCAAGCACTGTAGCTAATACAACGGCAAACTGAACATCCTCCTGGTGCTGTTAGGGACAGCAGGGCCTTGTTAGCTTAGCTTAACGTTTCTTCCCCCCCCCCCCCCCCCAGTGCTTGAGACATTGGTTCTGGTCAAGAATGAGAAAGCAAGGATTAGACTAAGATACCATAAACTTCATGATCCTCCAGGAAGTGCATCCATCTGTACTGTCTGGGGGCCAAACTCCTAGGCCAAAATGGCTTCTATGACATCATTTCTGCCTAATCCTTCTTGGTCTCATTCTGGTTAGTGGTCAGTTCTTGAAGGCCCCACAGCGGCTGGCTCGGCAGATGAACTCTTTGACCATGTTGCCGTCGATCTGCCAGAAAGCGGCGGTCTGGGTCACCTCTGTCAGGTGGTTCACACAGAACTTAAAGCAAAACTCTTCCAGGTCCTGAACACAACCAGTTTAACAGACAGTTAGACACATCAACCACAACACTAATACTAACAGAGTAGATACCTTTAATCAGTTAACCTTCACCACTAACAAGGGGTCAGATAGTTGCTCATCTCCCTAATGGTTGAGGTTATGACTGGAGGTAGGGTAATCTCATCCTAGATCTGTGATTGGGGGCATCTTCTACCTTTACTCATGTCATCTGACCAGATCACAAAACACAGACAAGTTAAATGTCAATAGCTTAAAGTTGAGTTTGAAAACTAAAGCGATATACAGTATGCTGTACAGGTCAGGGGTGAGAGTGGGACTGACCTCAGCGTCGTAGCGTAGAGCTGCAGCGAGCAGAGAGAAGGCGTTCTCCACGGTGATGCCCCTCTTAATGATGTGCTGACACAAGCGCTTCAGACGGTTCTCACAGTACGACGTGGCCAAGTCCAGCAGACCTGAGAGAGAAAACACAGGGCATACAGTTTGTATTACGGTTTGCTTAGTGCTCTAGATATGCACTTGTTCTGGGCCTGAGATGGGGTTCGCCAATCTATACTAACATGTACGTGGCTGACATGCAAAGCAATAGTCGGTCAATCGGAGTCCAGCTGAGATACAAAACAATAGTCGGTCTTTAGCACATTCCCTATTGGTCAATCCCTGCCATTGAGGCGTGTGTGTGTGTGTGTGGGGGGGGGGGGGGGGGGGGGGGGGGACTGACTGACCAATAGCATCCTCAGGAGACAGGTCCACATTGTCTGTGTAGAGGAACTCGAGGAAGGCACGGTAGACGGGGTAAGAGAACTGGTCTATTTCGATCACTTCCTTCATGTTTTCATTCCAATGGGACTGGAACATGGACCTGAAGTGCTCACACCTGGAAGAAGAGGTGGAGGTGGAGGTGGTGGGGGGGGGGGGGTTAGTTATCAATTGACGGGTGGGCAATTGATAGATCTTGGCTGGAGAGATATGACCCTGGGGGTGCAGATCTGACCTGATCTTGAGCACAGCTTTGTGGACGTGGATGTATTTGCCATCGACGCTGACCTTGAGGTCAGCTGTCTCTGGGCTGTCAAACTCCTTCTTCAGAGACTGAGCCACCGTCAGGAAGTCGTCGTGCTCTAGAGAGGACACATTCATAGGTCAGGGACATCCAAAAAATACCTTTCTCACTCTCTCACACACGCATTATGACACACACGCACACTCTGACACACACACAGCTCTGCTACCAGAAGGGGACACACAAAGCCTCCTTACCCATGGAAAGCAGCCTCCACATGACAGAGGGTGTGGCGAAGCAGGCGAATACGTCATCGGTGCAGGTGAAGTGCGTGAGGTGGGGCAGGACGATGGACTGACCCCTACACTGGCCCCACATGTACACCTGGCCACTCTGGGTCTTAGCTGCAGATGTGTGAGTGGAGTGGCAGGCCGCAATCTCTACGATCCTGCTGGAGGACACAGGACGGGGGAGGGTTGTGAGTGAGTGAGTGAATGAGTGTGTGTGTGTGTGTGACAGAACAATAGATAGGAGAGAGAATGTAGGGCTGCTAGCAGCTTTTTAAAACCCTTGTCTCAATGTGCGTGTGTGTGTGTGTGTAGACTGCCTCTCTCACCTCTCTTTCTCAGCCATGATCTGTACTGGGCTGAGCTGGTTGCTCTTGTTGCCCAAGCCCAGCTGCCCATATGTGTTGGCCCCCCAGGCGTAGAGCAACCCCTCATCGGTCAGTGCCAGGGAGTGGGCATAGCCAGAGGCAATCTGGGGGGGAGAGGTTTTAGAGGAGGCATCTACAGACTACAACCACATGACATCTAGCCTTAACCCTAATATTAACTATTAACCCTAAGCCTCAAACAGTCTCTAACATGTGTCTGTGTGTACTCACCTGTAGCACACATAAGCCTTGCAGGGCTATCAGGCGACAGGGAGTCAGCTGGTTCCCATTGTTGCCCAACCCCAGCTGGCCATTCCCATTATAACCCCAGCCGTACACCTAAGGAACACGAACACCGGCAGATATACAGACACACGCACACAGACATTAAGAGACCAGTAAGACTTCAACATCAATCTTAGTTCCCCAACAAGGTGAATACTACCACTCAGTGGCCCAGTCCATCACTCACGCTTGGGCATCGTACAAGTCACAAGCATTCAGTCACTCGCCTCTCCATTGTCCACCACAGCCAGAGAAGAGGTCTGACCACAGGCCACGCCCACCGCCACCTTGTTCTGCAGGCAGTTGGACACTCTCCGGGGGGTGGGCTGGTTGGCCGTGGAGCCAGAGCCCACCTGACCGCAGTTATTGTAGCCCCAGGCATACACCTGGGAGAGGGGGGGGAAGGGAGGTTAATGTTCGGGGGAGTAAAGGGATCTGTTCAATGGGAGAGATGGAATAGGACAGGAGTATTGAGATGCATCAAGGAATCTAGACAATTTAGTGACAGTCCCTCATACTATCTCTGAGCTCCTAAAGAATTCAAGTCCGATATTCCATGCTTGTGCGCCATATAGGCCCCTACATATCCATGTTATGGCAATAGCATTGAATAGGTGGCTGATTGTACTAGAATGGTGTGACTATGGCGTAAAGCTGATTCAGTCAAAGTTTAGACACACAATAGGGGCTTTATGCCACAGCTTAGGATTTACAGGTTCCCAGCAAATGTAGCACTGTAGCAGTCTGTGTGACCAAGCATTAGGCCTACTACCTCAGAGCAGGACACACAGCTCAGTCAAAAACAGAGTCACATGTCACCATTACATTGGGTGTTAAGCGGCTGAGTCAGTGTGGAGATATTGTGAGCCGTGTCCTCTCTGCTCTCACCTCCCCTGAGTCGGTCAAGGCCAGTGAATGATGGGAGCCACAGGCCACCTCTGTAACCCTCTTATTGAGCAGGCTGGCTGACACCAGTACCGGGGCCACACCCTGGTTGGTGGTTCCGTTCCCCAGTTGGCTGTAGCCATTATGGCCCCAGGCAAACAGCTCACCCTCTGAGACACAAAATGGAGGATATGAAAACTCTTAGGTCAGGAGCAGTAGCGTCCACATGGATAGGTCAAGCCTGGGTCCTGGTAAGAGACTAATTGATTTTAGCTCAAGAACTCATGAACTTTGACATCAGTTAGTCTGTGTGAGAGTGTGTGTGTGTGTGTGTGTGTGTGTGTGTGTGTGTGTGTGTGTGTGTGTGTGTGTGTGTCTCTCTGTCTGTCTGTCTATAAACACTATGGCAATGCTTTTCTGCATTGACACCTCGCTTAAAATGCAAAGAAATTGGGGTTGGATTAACTGTATCAAGGCAGTTTTTAATATTCATCCAGAGGGTGTGTTTGTGAAGGGGTCATCATACCCTCTGTGGCCAGTAGGATGTGGGGTCCACTGCCATAGCTCATGCTGACCACCTTCCTCCCACTCAGAAAGTCCAGCTTCTTGGGTGCTATGGTGCTCAGGCTGTCTCCTGTCCCCAGACAGTTACTGCAGTTCAGCCCAAAGACATACACCTGCCAGAGAGAGCGAAAAAAATCATGGGTCATCGCTTTCTAAACCAAACACGTGCAGATGATGTCTCTCTGGCTCTACAGAGGGTGGTGAAAACGGCACAGTACAACACAGTAAGGGCAAGCTCCCAGCTTTACTCCAGGTATTGGAGCTTCCAGTTTCAGACCAGCAGATTCCAAGACACCTCCAAGCTATAAGACTTTTGAACTGATAGTGTTGCTGGGCAGCTGGGGGTATCTGCAATTACACACAGCTATATTTATACTATTTATCTGAATGTATTCCACCATTCCAAGGCTACACTGATTGTTTCGCTGTTATTACTAGCAACTGTATATTGTATTGTTTTTACTCTATATTATTCTTATCCTTCTACTCCACTGCACTGTTGAGAGGTAGTTGTAATAAGCATGTCATTGTACCGTTTACAGCAGTACCCTGTGCACATGACAAGAAACGTTCATTAGATTTTGGTCCATAACAAGAGAGAGAGAGAGCTTAGGGGTCATTCTAAAAATTAAAAGTAAACACCAGTGTGCACAGACAGGACTGATAAGAGTGTGTGTTGGCCCACACACCCTCTTCTCCTCTGTCAAACAAGCCTGCGTAGCAGTACAGAACCACCTTGAGACAGACAGACTGTAGTCACTACTTACCAGTTATATAGACCTGCATTACAACATTATAGAGATTGGTGTATCAGACAGGCTGTGTTCCTAGGCTATACTGAATGCACCGTAAAATATCAGCAGAGGTTGGGCACTGCAAAAATAAATACTCCATGCAACATTGAGTCATGTAAAATCGCCTTGTTTCTGACATGGCCATCTATTCTACTGATGTCATCATCCTCATCATCTCCTAACACAAAAGCAACTTCCAATATTTGCCCTTTAACCCGTTACCTCATCGTCATGGGTGATGTAAATGACCTCATTGGCGGAGGTTCCAAACACACAGGCCTTCCGTATGGAGGAGAGCTCCTGGGCCCCCATCAGGCTGAACAGGGGCCATTTCGTTACATCCACCATCTTGGGGCCCCTCTGGCTCCGTGGCAACTGTGGAGGGGTGTGTCTGGAACCAGGGGAGGGGCTAGGAGGAGGGGCAGGGGAGGGGTCTGGGCGGGCGGTGCTGTCACTGCTTTTGATGCTGGATGTGACATCGCAATCGACACACCCCCACCCACCCATACACACACACAGAGAAAGAGTTCATACAATCTTATGAATAAAAGCAGTTCAGTGATGTCAAATCCAATGCATCATGATCAGATCACTGGGTGATGAATGGGAGTTGCTGTGCCAACATCATTCAATGATGACTGGTTCCAGAGTCAGTAACAACATCAGCAGACAATAGGTGACTGACCAATCACAATGTCAAACGTGTTTGGTCAGGTCAGGTGGCATGACAATCTCTTTGGTGGTTGCTGGATGTTCCCTGGCAAATTGTTTCTAAAAATGTTTCTCTAAAATATTGGAACCCTCCTTGGTTACAACCACCCATATACTTTGGTTGTGGGTCACACTTTTCGATTTTAGAAAAAATAAAAAAATAATCCTGCCCTGCTTTATCACCTAAATCACTCAATTAGTTCAATTGAGTTAGGTTATCACCAAATTCACTCAAACTGGAAAATTAGTTAAATTGGAGATCAAGCATCTTGGCAGGAGTCATCTTTCTTTGACTCGGGATCACAAAGGATTAGCTACCACACTGACATGTCAAACAAAGATCAAGCATACAGTATAATCATTTGCGATTGCCTGGACTGATTATCTGCACAAGCAAAACTCTCAACTATCTAAGGCAGGCATCTAATTAAACGTAGGCGTCAGCAAGAAGTCGAAAACGTTCACATGTTCTCTTATGCCATGTATTCAAAGAAGCAGCTTATATGGAACTAACAACCCGTTAGCTAGCTAGCTAGGTAGGCATTGTTGAGCCAATGAGGATGAAGTGTGTGACACTACACTGGTGGTGGTGGTGGTGATGATGAGAAGCATGTCAACAAAGCTAGCTGAGGTATCTTAGTGAGCTAACTAGTAGCAACTGCTGTTAGCACGCAGCAGATTCATAAAGTTGGCCAGCTGACACACAACACAAGTGCATTCACTGACCTACAAGAGCGATCCATAGTCAAATGGCAAAAGTTTTTCCTGTGTGGGGAAAACAAAACAGATCAAATCATTTCGAAGAAAAAAAAATATCACCACCAGCCTACCTAGGATTTTTTTTATCCTAACATTGCAGGGACAATAGACAGGCACAATAAAGCTAGATGTCAGTCTGTCCAACCGAAACGGTCTGTGCTTCTCGGTCAACGAACTCTTTCCCCTGCTCCTACATCCTCCAGCAACTGCCCTCCGACATGTTCCTCTTCTGTGTGTGGTGGGTTTGTGTGCGGAAGCCTGAGAAGGAAAATAAATGAGGTCATGTGATCAAGATTAAGGTAATAGCAATCAAATTCAGAGCTGCAGAGGGGGGGAGGTAACTTGTACTTCTTAGTTTTGCCAAATGATGTTTTACATTAAGTTAGATGAACTAGTAAATTAATCATAGTAGGGCCCCAGTACAAGACTTACATTACATTCTTCCAATTTTCTGTGTCTACCTCTGTTTTGGAAATTTCACCTACAGGTCATCAGAGGCTTCAGTCCCTCATTCCAATTCTTGAATCTGGGCCAGAGTGAATGTCCCACGGCTCCCTGGTCTGTTTGTTTGATTAACTACACTGAGATAGATGAACTGCACGTTTTTGGCAAGCTTTGACTGTCTGTGTGGATTTTGGTCTGCAGTGTTTACCAAATTTGGGCTAATCATTTGCTTGCATGCCAGGCCTACTAGAAGACAGGGACAGAACATAGTCCATGTTTCATGAATTGAATGAATAATTCAATCTTTCACCTGTTTGACAAAAGGAGTTGAAGAAACTCCACTCCATTTTTGTTTGAAATTGGTCATAAAAAATTATTTTTGTATTTTTAAATGTGCTGGTGCTAAGGAAATTATACCTGTATTCAAATACAAATATTCTCTCTGTAAAGAACTTTAACTTCCATAAATGGCCAGCTTGGCCAAGGGTTCTCACCATCACAGTGTGCCATTCTCAAGGTTTTTCTTTTCTTTTCAAAATGTTTCTCACGGTAGCATTGTGTGGTGGTTGAAATATTTACAAAGTTACAGACATGGTACTCTTATCTTATAGTGTTTCATGAAGTGTATCTGCATGTTATACATTTACCTGCAATGCTCTGAATGCTTCCATACAGGCCCCAGGTGAAGCTACTTACATGGTGCTCATCATTACCAGTGATTGAGATCGAAGTCAGCTGGCCAGATCAGTCCAAAGGGACCTTGAACCGGCTTGAAAACCATATGCAAACATATGAAAATGAATAGATTATATGTCCTAATTTGCCTATGACTGTTTGATGGCCTTCAGCAAAGCCTCAGATCATTCTTTTCAGTTCGGAAACAAGAAGGAAAGCAGCTGGATTACACCCTTGCTGACAACCAGCTCACAAACTGGAGGGAATCATGTCCTGACCGACAACAAAGTTTTGATAATCAAACTGAAGTGGCTTTATTTGCTTTACTCAATGGACTATATGGAGACCTTATCAAGCTGATTACCAATCATAACTGAGCTGCTGAATCCCCTACCCTCATACTGTAGATCAAAGAGGACAAAGCTAACCACAAGCCATATTTGCTCTCAAATTATTTTATTGCCAGAACTGCTGGTGCCAGAGCAGGCACAAGGCCACTAACAAGACTTCAACGCAGAGTTTCAGTCATGGGTCTGAACCTGTGCGGATACGGACAGGGCCGACCAACCAAAGTAGTTCTGATGGGCCTGGACGGGGCAGGGAAGTCCACACTGTTCCATCACTTCCAGAGGGGTGAGCTGGCAAACACTACCCCCACTGTGGGCTTCAATGTGGGCACGGTGGAGCCAGAGGATGGCCCGGAGCTCACCATGTGGGATGTGGGGGGCCAGGGAGCCATGCAAGTCCAGTGGGGACGCCACCTTGAGGGCTGTGATGCCCTGGTGTTCGTGGTGGATGGCAGTGACAGGGGCCGAATCGGGGAGGCGAGGGGGGCACTGGGGAGGGTGCTGGGGGATGAGAAGGTGAGAGGTGTCCCCCTGATGGTGCTGGTCAATAAGATGGATCTTCCAGAGGTGATGGAGATCCCAGAGGTGTTAGACAGACTGGGGCTACAACAGTGTTGGAACAGGGACTGGGAGATCCAGGGGTGTAGCTCTCGCACTGGGATAGGCGTCCAACAGGCCCTCTGCTCTGTGGCCAGACTCATTATAGAAAGCTGAAGAGTAGGAAGATGCATGATGTGTACGTGTACACAAACACACACACACACACAAATGAAGGCACGCTCACACTAAAGATAGGGAGCATTAGGGACATGAGCTATAGACATTATGAAAAAGGTTCAAACGTGCGTGTACACACAGTTATGTAACACTTGTTATTGGTTCTGCTGATACTGTATCAATGTTTGAATGAAGAGCTCTTATAACATTCACTTAATGAAATTAAATATTTCTTAGCAAATCTTTACCTGTTGAAATTGTAATAAAAAGCTACAGAATTGTAGGACCAAATCATGCATAATTGTTTTGCCTGATCTTTCAAATAGCCCATTGTGGTTGTTTGTGTGTCAATCCATTATGAATTAAACAGCATTTACCACCACAGAGTAAAATGTGCTATTCATCTGTTTAACTTAAATGATGTTAACAACACAACATATTCCAGACTACTCAGCAATGCAGTTATCCTAAGCTTAGTCTAATGTTGACTCTACACCACATTGTCTGACTGTACATTCTGTTCAGTGGGCCGAACTGCTGACATAGCCAAACAGAGGGGACCAAAGAATGACATTGAAACAACTCAAACAGGAGTCACACATTCAGTAAAGCTGCCGATTATTGATTTATCAAAGTCAAAAAGATGATATAGCATACTTCACGTTCAAATTTCACAAGACGTCAAGACATTTGCAGTGCTGACATAGTTGGATCAGGACCATGGACAGCAACAGCCCCCCCCCCCCCCCCCCCCCGATTACCCTCATGCTGTTGGTTTCCCTGGTTCTGGCATGGGGCCAAATTTGTCTTTTGAACTTTGCCAAAAGGTAAATGTATGTTTGGTGTCGAAAAAGGATGGTTCTAACACAGCACTTGGTGGCAGCATCTCACCAGAACCAGATTCAGCCTTAGTGTATTCACTATGGTCCCTCACTTGTAAGGTATATATTCATTATGGTGTGGACCATTGTGTGATGAGGGTATTCAGTGAACTGGGCCCAGAGGGAAAAACCCCCAACTCACAGGACCAAAGGAAGCTAGGACCAGTAAGGACATGCAGCATCAGACGTTGGCTGACACTTACACTCATGCTCAACACACTCTGACCACACATGCACTTCCAGACGTTCTCTCAGACACTCTCACACAGAAACAGCTTCATGTTAGTGTGTCAATCAGAAGACTTGCAGCAGAGAGGATCCAACGGCTAACAGCAAGTTTATTTTGGTTAGGATCAGTAATACAGAGACCATGTCCTGAGGGCGAGATGGGAAAAGTGATATCATCAAAATCCCCTGATTGGCAGAATATGGCGATGATGGATCTGTGGCATCGTGAATGTAGATAATGGGTGGGAGAAGTGGTGATGTCATAATGGATTACAATGCTCAGCCAGTAAGAGAGGAGTAGAACAATTACTCTACAGCAGAGAGCAGCATTGGCCAATCCTGTGACAAACTCCAGCTATAGGGAGACCACACAAATCCGCCATTTTTAATATACTAAAACTGTTCAAAGAATTCTGGTGCTTTCATTAGTTTGTTTGTCTTTTTCAAGAGAAAACTTTAAGTTTCATAGAAATGAAAAACAAAAGGCACAATGAATTTCAACTAATTCTCGTCTTTAATATGCACAAGAGTTGAAAGCATCAGTGAGCCACCTTAAAGAGAAGAATTCAATCTAAAATTTATAAAAAGATATAAACAATCAGAGGCCAAAACGCTGTCTGTTGCTTTTTTTTCTCTTCTATTCTCTTAATTAAAACAACTTTTCTCCAGCAAGTAAAAATCTTGCAACAAACATAAGCTTGTATCGGTTTCTGATACAAGACAAAGAAATTGAAAATCTTTAAAGTGGCTCGGTCTAGGTGGCTAGATCATGACTGTACACCCCCTCTAAGGTTTTGTTCATCAGTAATAAACAGCTAGTCCCAAAAACAAGCCTGTGCTGCCCATAACCCCCGCCCCCCCACATTTCAAACCCACTTCAACCCTCGACCATCTCTCAGTAGTTAGCAGCCAAACAGTGGATCATTAGTCAAACCCAGGGGTTTGGATTTTTTCCCCCCTAAAACCTGGAGACCAACTGGGACCTGGGACGGTACAATTAAACAGCCGGTCACCACAGCTAGAAAAGCCTGTTCTCAAATTCTTCAGCATGTCATCACAAATGTGCATGTTTAAAAAAAGAAAGAAAAAAAAGAAAAAGAAATACAAAAAGAAAAGTTATTTTTAAACAATGGAAGAAAAAAAAACATCCCCATCTGACAGAAAATAGGTTATCGTTCTGCAGAATCCATCCAATGACTGTCAGCTGCAGCAGCTTTGTACAGGCTTTATGTAAATATATATATTCATATATTTTCATGAGACGGTTAAGAGATACACATTGCATTTTGTACAGTTATTCAGGTTGTTGATGACATATGACCCCCCCTTCATTAAAAAACAAAGAAGAGAGAGTACTGTAGGGGTCAAAGGGCATGTGCCCCAGAGTCCTTGTCTTCAGTTTGAGTATCTGTCCCTTTCTGCAGGCAGAAATCACTAAGAGACCTCTTAGAAGTGTGCATAAGACTGAAGAAAAAAATCAAAAAGACATAAGACCAAAATAAAAAAAATCTGCCAACCTGGAAGCGCCAAAGCCTCGACCAGAAGGCTTGTTTTTTTTAATATAAAATACACCTTTTAAAAGGGAGAGGGAAAAATCAAGGAATTCTAAAAAACAAAACAAAAAAAACTCCCAAGATCAGATCAGCAATACAGGCTGGTTTGTTTTGGTCTGACTCTTCAGATGTTGAACTGTTCAGGTGCTTTGGAGATCCAAGCAGCGATATCACTAACTACCCTTCTACAGGATGTGATATCGCTTGTGCAGCAGGATTTTGTGTCCTCTGGGGTCAAAGGCTAAAGCACAGAATATTCCTCTTCTCTTTAGTCTCCATCCCTAAGTGGTTTTTCCTCCCACCTCAGGTTGCCAGATCTGTAAAACAATTTAGCTTTTTGTTTTTGCTCTCCCCTGAATTAGAGCAAATTTGCAGATATTTGTGGAGCAGTTATGTGGCATTTTTCTTTACATTGTTTGACAATTTTCTTTTCTTTTTTTGATACATAGAAAATCAATAACCATGATAATTCAAGAAGAAGAATAAAATGTCAGTCAGTCTGCCACGGAATCCTCTTCCTGTCTAAGACCCACACAGTCTCGAGACTCTTTGAAGGGTAGCAGGGTCCGTGGTAATTCATGGCTTAGCTCTGGGGTTAGCGCTTTCAATTGGAGGAGAGAGGGTTATTGGGGTCCTCACCATCACTACTGTCCAAGTGTGTGTGTGTGTGTGGTGTGTGTTGTGTGTGTGTGTGTCCTCAAGGGGTGGAAAAGCACAAAAATAAACCGCAAACAAACAGCAGTATTTCTTTCCCCATAGGTGATATGATGGCCTCTAAAACAAGTAAGCACACAAACTCTTTCCAAGTGTCTTAAATTGTGTGTGCATGCATGTGTACAGTATGTATGTGTGGGGGTAATGACATTTGGCAATTCAAAAATATTGCCCAAAAGGCTTTTCTTCCTTCCTTTTGATTTTCACGTGACATTTAGAAGCATTGGCAAAGAGTGCCTGAGATCCTCCCCTCGCGGATTGCCAGAGTGTAGCGGTGCTTGATGACTGACCAGGACCTTTCTGCCTGGGCATACTGCGGTGGTGGTGGGTGAATCCTACAAATGTTAGTTTCCATGTTGAAGTGATGTTAAGTATATCCTTCGGTTGCCAGGTTGGAGGAGAGATGGATGAATGTCTGGGGTGGTTTGAGAGTACCCGTGCAGCTGGTTTAAACTAAACAGATGCCGGCTCCTAGAACTTAAACTCTTTCGTTTGCATGTTGGAGGCCGGGTCAAAGTTGAAGGTCCCTCCTTGAGTGGCATCAGGGATTAAACTTGGATCCTCATCAATCTGAGTGTGTGTGTGTGTGTGTGTGTGTGTGTGTGTGTGTGTGTGTGTGTGTGAGAGAGGGAGAGAGAGAGAAGAAAATTGATATCAGGGTTAACAGAGATAAGCGTGAAGTGTACATTAGGACATTGTGTCCTGTTTTTACTATGTTTATCTCTAAAGGAGTGACTCACATCGTCTCCTGAAAAGTACTGGTCGATTATCTCGAATGCTAGTTTGTAGATGTCCTCATTCTCGTGCTGCTGCAGATTCTCTATCTTCTCCAGACCTGAGTAGACACAAAAGCAACAGTGAGAGGGCAGATAAGGATGGTCTATTCACCGGCCACACCAGAGACTCCAACATGACACCCATTTATTTTTTTTTAAACATTTTTAAAGATTCCTTTTTGGAGTATGGTAAAGAGGAGAGGGTATGTCAGCAGGATATGGGCCGGATTTGAACCCATGCCGACATGGGCATATGGTGCTAGACCACAGGACCAGCCCAGACCACGACACCCACCTCTTTTGTCTTTTTCACACACACACACACACACACACACACACACACACACACACACACACACACACACACACACACACACACACACACACACCTTAGCGATGGTTGCCATTATCCATGACACACATGCACAAACACAGCAATTCCAACACACACACACACACCTCCACACTCCTCTATGATCTCTGCGATGGTGCTGGCTTCGTCTCCAGCCATAATCAGGACGTTCTTGAGGCCATCCAACACCACCTGCACCACCTGGGAGTCCTTCACTGACAGCAGGCTGCAGAACGGAGGGATCACATTCTGCTCCACCAGATACTCCACCTACAAACACACACACACACAATCAGTACAGAAACAAATGTCCAAAATGTCCTTCATAACAAGTTCTTATCAATATTAAGCCTTTGAGATAAATAACCAGAAGAATCTAATTGCACTAATCACAGCTCACCTGGTCTTTCCTCCCACTGATGGTGAGGTTGCTGATGGCCCACGCTGCCTCCTTCTGTGTGCCAAAGTCCCCCTGCAGAGAGACAGGCTGTCAGAACTGTGTGTGTGTGTGTGTGTGATTGTGTTGTCATCATTGCTCTGCACTCAGCGTTTTAACAAACACACAGGGACTATCCCACCAATGCTGCCACAAACCACATTACCCTCTGAAAGAAAAACACACAGAAAAACTGATGACACAATACAACTATATATACACACTCTTGTTCACGGCGCGCTGCTGCGCCGCCCACCTGCCCACACACACACCTTGGCCAGTTGGTGGATGATCATGGGGATGAGTCCTGCGTCGATGACAGCCTGAACCTGCTGCTGGTTACCAGCCGTGATATTGGACAGGAACCACACTGCTTCCTACAAACAGACCAATCACATGCCGTCAAAACACACTGCTTCAACACGACGACATAAAACATGAAAGAAACGTGTGTGTGTGTGTGTGTGTGTTTGCATAGGTTTAGGGGTGCGGTGGGGTATACTGGTGTGTGTGTGTTACCTTATTGATTTTCTCCTTGGGGTGTGTGAGCAGGTTGGAGAAGTGTGAGAGGACGTCACAGTTGAGCACCACCTGCGTCTGTTCATCTGTCCCTGTAACGATGTTCCCAACTGCCCGAAGAGCAGCAGTCTACAGGAATGGAGGAATAAGTCATCACCAAGAACATGAGCCTGTCAGAAAATGACTGCTGTACTCAAATGTTCTACCAATGTGGTATTCACCCCTCACTGATTTGAAAGCATTGGATTGCTGTAAAAAAAAAAGATGGCAGAAACTCCCTCTAGCCTACGCTTAAACCAACCCGACACTTTTAAAGGAGACAAGAAGGGGTAGGAGGAATGGAATTGAGCACTAGCCTATTTAGAAAAGAAAAAAAAGCCTCACCTGAACTTTGACCTCTTGGTGGCTGAGAAGGGGGACGAGGAAGGGGACCACGCCCGAATCAATGACCATCTGGATCTGCTCGTTGCCCCCGTCCGTCAGATAGGACAGAGCCCACACCGTGTCCACCAGGATCTGAACACCACACACACACACACACGTCACATCGGTCCACTCTTGCTCTAGCCGCTGAGCTAAGAGGATTGACATTGAGTGAGTGTGTGTGTGTGTGTGTGTGTATATATAAGAGGCTTGACATGTTGACTGAACTTCCCCCAACAATTGTTAAGAAAAACAGAAAATTATAGTGTGATTTTGGTGTCCATTTGAAGCACTCATACTTACATTTATATCAGTGTGGTATATTAGAACACACAGAGCCGGTAGAATCTGTACAAGAGATAGAGGTGTAGGCGGAGAGAGGGAAGGATGGAGGCAGAGAGAAAGAGAGAGGGAGAGAGAAAGCTGTCAAAACCAGACATAAAATGTCACCATGAGAATTATGTAGCTAAACATTCCCCTGAGTGGTGATAGCATGATTTGGCTGCTGCAGAGGCCACAATAACTCAGTGTGACTCAGTTGCTGTCTTAGAGAATCCCCCCCCCCCCCCCACACACACACACACACCTCCTGTACGGTCTCCATGGGCGGTGGTGGGTCCTTGTTGCGGCAGAGGTTGACGATGACCCAGGTGACATTGCGGAGGAAGGTGATGGGGATGGAGGGATTAATGAACGACAGGAGGGGCTTGACCACGCCCAGGGAGATGACGTAATCCCTACACTGTGGCCCGTCACCTGGGGAAGGGATATCAAAAGGTCAGGGGGTCATATCAGAATCATCATAAATACATGGCGGATGTCTTGTAGCTTAGTTTTAATAGGACAAGCAACATTGAAATGGCCACTGACATCTGGCAGAAGAAACATACAGAAACAGAGGATTGGAGACTGGTACTTCCAAGGGAATACAAGCCAAATATAAGTAATGGAAGTGAACCTCTAAGTACAGGGCCATCCGCCATACACACCTATGATGTTGCCCAGCGCCCAGACGGCTTGTTCACACACATTCTGGTGGGGAGAATGGAGGAGACGCAGGAACAGGGGCACTGCATCTGCTGATGAACACACACACACACACACGAGTAGATAGTTAGCACAGGAATACATGATTAGAAAGCATTACCAGTAGATAAACACTGATAAAATCAAAGTCATATAGATGGAACATAGCACACCCCGCGCGCATACACGCATACGCGTGCGCACACACAACCAGTTGACCAGACTGACTGCAGGGCGAACTTACTGGATTTGACCACAGCCTGAGTCTGTGCCGACGTCCCAGATGCTATGTTGGTCAGAGCCCAGGCAGCCTCAAACTGGAGAGAAGGACTAGAGGGGGGGGGGAGAGAGAGAGAGAGAGAGAGAAAACAAGGGGGTGGGGGAGTGAGAAAGCCAGATATAGTTAGAGGGAAAGAGCCAGAGACAGTAGAGTGAGGGACAGAGAATCCCGGACCTTCCACTAAAACCACTCTCATTTCCTCCTATTCCTGCCCTCTCTTTCCCCTCCTCTCCTCCCCTGCGTCCATCTCTGTCCTTCCTTACCTCCAGTGATTGAACCATAGAGATCTGTGGCTCTCTGCTTTTTCTCTAAGTTTTGAGCTGATGTGTGACTGAGGAAGAGAAAGTTGTGTTTGGGGGGGAGGCGGGGGAGGAGGGAGGGGAGGGGAGTCTCCCTCTGTGCTCCGGATACTCCAGTGTCTAGCGGGCTAGAGCTACAGTTGCTATGACACCATCTGGCCCCCGCCCTCATCCACACAAGGTCCTGGGAATAGGGGAACTCCAGGGGACAGGAATGCTGTTTTTATTTGTGTTGGCCAGAGGCGTGAGGACCAATGCACTGCCCTGTGCCCCACACACACACACACACACACACATACAGACACACACACACTCTACATACAAACCCTCTTTCCCAAACATAACATTACACATGAATGTGCCTCTGGGGTTACATGACAGGGAATTACAGCAGGCTTCAATCCAGGTAGCTGAGCTGTGCTGTAACAGCAGGTCGGAGACAGACTGGGGAAGTGGAACAACACTCACTTGTCATCCCTCTCCAGGCATTTGACTAGGATGGGCAGGATGCCAGACTTTATCAAGTCATCAATGGGGGGGTTTCTGTCACTGGAGAGGAGTTTTCTGATGAAGACAAAACCAGGGAGAATGTTTTAGACATGGGACGGAAACAGGGGCAGGATGAATCCATCTAATAATTGTGTGCGTGCGTGTGTGTGTGTGTGTGTGCATCCTCTCACCTGGCAGCCTGTACAGCGCTGAGCTGGACCACAGCGTTATCACTGGTGGCATTCTTCAGCGATAGAGAGAGAGAGAACCAGAGAACACGTTACAGCACCGCGCTCAGAGAGGGAAGGGGGGGGGGGGGGGGGGGGAGGAGAGAGGGAAGGGAGGGATAGACCCCCTAAAAGGTAGAACAGGAGGAGAGAAGAGAGAAAAGGAGGAAGAGACAACCAAAAGGACAGAGAAAGGGAGAGCCAACAGAGACGGAGGAAGAGATTCTGACAGACACAAGGAGTTGGCTTAGTCTGGGAGGTGTGTGTGTGTCACCTGACCGCCGCCGCCCAAGCCTTCATCAAGTTGAGCCTTACCTGTAAGATGGCTTCTAGGGTTACATTTTGCTGCAACGAGAAGAGAGAGTGAAAACATCAGTACTGTCACAAAACGTCAGACTAGTCGACAAAAATGGACGAGTGTTCCAGCGAAACCACAACACGCACTAACACGAACACACTCTGGTTTGTCTCAAAAACCTGTTTTTTTGGATTCGTCAACATTGCCAGTGCTTTGGAGTTGTGTGTTTTAGCTGCTGCTGGCTTGGTATTGCCGCTGCCCTATGAGCTCACAGACTGGGAATGTCATGCTAGTACATCATTAAGACATTTCATAATACATGACTCGATGGCAGAGGCCATTCCTCTTGTTATTGCATTAAAGCCACTGAAAGGCCTTCAGACGGCGGAATGAAGGGGCTTTTAGAAACGAGTATTCTTCTCTTACTCATGACATCACCCTCTGGAGGTTCACAACCTCCCAACAAAAGGGTGGGTGGGCGAGGGGGGTTGCAAGTGCGAGAGAGAGAGAGAGTCCCCCTGAAAAACCCTAGGGGTGCTTAGGTCATATAGAGTCTGTGTACATCAAACACGTCACACACGAATGGTACACACGCACGCACGCACACACACACACTCACCCCTTTGAAGTCAGAGTCGACATCTGAGTCCTCCAGACTCTCCTCCTGCGGGACGTTTCTCTTCTTCAGTAGATGCTCGTCTCGTTTGTTCTAAGAGAAAACAGAGGCGAAAGAATAAACCAACTTTTTTTTATTTTTTTTAAATAAAGATTTGTATTGATTTTTTTCCCCAGAGAAAAGGATGGAAGTGGTGGAGGGCATCACACATTTTACAATATTTACACTGTATTGTATATTTTAAAAATCATTGACTTTGTAAAGTAACAGAGAATTTACTTTGGAGTTGGGACATCTTTCTGTTTAACACCAAACCTTAACTGTGTTTGGGCTATTTCATTCAGGTAGCACAGTTGTAAGTACTAGGCTAACACTCACTGAGACAGAGGCATCAAATGCAAAGAGAAAGAGACACCCACAGAAAGACAGACAGGCACACACCAAGGTGTCTGACACACACTGAGACAAACACACAGAAGAAAACAGGCACCATTGCATGGGCAGTTAAGGAGCGAGAAAAGGCACAAAGACACACCCCTACTGATGTTGAGTAGAGCCTGAAGCACGCAGGCACACACGCACGCAGGCACACAGGCAGGGGCATGTGAGTCAGTGGTAGGAGGAGATTCCCTTGGCCTACATTCCTGTGTGCGTGTGTGACGTGCGTCACTGATGACTAACCAGCCCAGTGCTGCTCTGTGCACTGGCAGAATGGAATGTGCTAGACTAGGGACCAACTCAGCACTAACAGGCCAGACACACACTGACTCTCTCTCTCTCTCTTTCTCTATCCCTCTGTCTAAACACAACCAAAAGCTCTACATTCCTCTATCACAGGGCTGGCTGTGTCCTACGGTACCTTCTATCCTTTGGTTTCTATCCCTCTCTCTTCTTCAGCTTTCACTCTGCTACCCCTACACTCCTCTACTCTCCCTCTCTCTTTCTCTCTCCATCACTCTTTCTATCCCTTCCTACTCGGGAACCCCTGGGCTACATTCACTCTATGCAGGAACTGGCCCATTCAGTACATCCCTTTATCAACAGATCTACCCATAAAGCATGTCCTGTATCCATTCACCCCAAATAACTGATTCTCCCCCTCTTTTCTCTAGGGGGGGTGGGGGGGCTCCCTCACACCTCTCTCTCCCTATTTCCTTTCCCCTCCCTCCCCATAAAGAACTTCTCACTGCAAGAACGAATGACTCAGCAAAACCCTCATTCTCATTTGTCAGAAAGTCACCGGGAGTCTCGAGGGGTTCTTTTATTGTCAGAGAAAAAAAAGAAAACATGGCTGAGTGGAAGAGGAAGGAGAGAGAGCGAGAGAGAGAGAGAGAAACACACACAAAGCCTTGAAAAGAGGTGAGGGAGAGGATGAAGACTAAGGGAGGGAAGAGAAAGAGCAGAATGCCTCAAAGCTAAGAGAGGGGTCTAACGTCAGAGGAAGAGAGAATTGGGGGTGAGAGAGAGAGGTGAGAGGTGAGATTCAAAAAGCCACGAGCAAGAGATTTCTGCGTCACAGAGAGAACCGATATACAGGGTGTTTGTCAGTGCGGTAGAACGCAGTACGAACAAATTCACTGAAACCTGCTTAGTTTCAAAACATTTTCTTCTGTTTGCTCCCACTACACAATACCCAGACCGAGTGAGACACACAACGTGAGGTGTTGACTGGTAGATGCATGCCGGAGTGTTGGCACATCACACAAGGCTACACCTAAGTCTTAGCAAGGCGAATCAGCACGAATCACGTTCAGGACGGTGCAGTTTCCTTCACGTTGCAGGTTTTGAATCGTCATGAATAGAGCTAGCATGACTCTGCACTCTACGTGTAAGAGAGGCCTGTCTGTCCCACATCATATATTTCTATTTTACCAATCCATAACTGTACCTATCGATCCCTAACAGATCCACAAAGGGGGTGAGCATTCCAAACGAACGTGACTGACACACCTAACATGGCAAGAACGTGTCTGAAAGTCAAATGTCCCGCCTATCCAATATCCTCCGATGTATGACATTCAGGATTTAGATTGTGGACCCACGTTGATCAGCAAAGCATCTAAGGATAGATTAAATTGAATTCCGTTTTAAATCTCAGTTAATCCAGGTGGAACGCCATCTAATCTAGGTTTCAGCATACCTAGAAGGCTGCGTTTGTCATCGCCGAGTCTGAACATGACGTTCCACACTTGGGAGTCTAGAAGAGGTCTCTGCAGTCAGGTCAGGTCACAAGCGCCCTCCAGAATAGGGCAACTATGACATCACTGGCGAATGGCCTAAAACCAAGACGTGTCTATGTGGTCAAGGTCAGAGGTAAGGGGGGTCACGCTGAGGAGGGGTCAGAGACCAACCCCCACAGAGGGCAAAGGTCATGGTTAGAGGTGTATACAGACACAGTCCTTCACCTCAGGGCTTGGAGGGTCAGACTGGGGTGAAGTACTCCATGGGTTGGAGGATCATTGTGCATGGCCAGAGAGGAATAGCCCTTCTGTCTTCAGCAGAGAGAAACAGTGTGTGTGTGTGTGTGTGTGTGTGTGTGTGTGTGTGTGTGTGTGTGTGTCAGCTGGCAGGCAGGGAGGTGAGCATTCAAAGAGGGGGGGGGGGGCACAAAGTCATGTGTCACCGAGAGACAAGGCCTTCACTCTTACCTTTCTCAGCTCGACTGTCACTTCATTTCGATGTCGTCTCATAGTCTGGAACACACAAAACACAGAGAGGCAACATAAGGGGAGACATCATCATAACTCATACACAAACATTGAAGGCTTATTCATCAGGAAATGTCACTGGACATTCGCATAAGTTTACTGTAACTTCAATCCAACTAAAAAAACAACAACAACGTGACTACAACTGACACCCACAATAGAAAAGGGTAATTCATGTGCGTGTTTATGTAGTGTGTGTATGTATGTATGTCTGTCTGTGTGAGTGTCCTTCTGTCCTGTCCTCCCATGACTATGTGAGATGGTTAGATCTTGTGACTGTTTGCTGCGGTTCATATTGCCATCCTAAATAGCCTCTTACGTAATCTGGGCCAGTCACAGCCCTATCTGAGGAGGCTGAGAAGCAGAGCCCACCGGGAGACCCCCCTCTCTAACCACTCCACAACCAGACACTGATACAAATGACTCCTTGCTAACCTCTCTACAATCACACAGTGAGGACCTGCCATGAGCTTGGTTGATGTGAGGTTCGATTTGAGAGAGAGAGAGAGGGGTGGGAACCTGACTGGCTCAAGACTGTCTACTGCAGTCTGGGAGCCACACCATTTGTGCATTAAACAATGCTTACTAAAAGAGACAGCACCCAGGCTACCACTGACCATCCTGAGACCCCAGTATTCCCCACTGCTTCCCTGTCCTCTGCTCCCTCACGCCAGACCATCCCCAGACCCAATCCCTTACAGTCCTAGCATGTTCATCACATACCCTACATACACAATCTTAAATGCATTAATACGCAGTGCTTTAGACATGCACTCTCTTCAAATTATAACATGGAAACCGTATATTTATTCACACTGATAGGTGGATGTGATATGGTGGATAACTACACTGCACCAGGGACTTTATTTCAGCTGTCCAGTTCTTTCACAAAAAAGGACATGAAGATGGAGCCTCTTTAGAGACCTAACAGTGACCATTTGCCAACCTTTCCTGCCTTGCCCTATCCCTCTACCACCCCACAGGGCCCCAGCTTGTTGATGCTCCAGAGAAAATCCAAGTCAGTCCCCCAACAGATGCCAAAAATACCACCAGCGCAGCGGCGCACTTGGTCATGTCTGTCAGTCATAGTAGCCATGTGCTTGTCACACTGGGTCTCAGTTTCAAAACAACCACCTATAGGACTGGTTTAATTTTAATTTTATTTTTTTTAAATGACACTTAGCCCGATTAAAACTAATATTCAGCGAGTAGCCTGCATATACAGGGGTGGTATCTTTGAAAACGTGAGTGGGGCTGATCAACAACTGTCAGCCACATACGGCGACATCAAAGATCACTGAAGCACAGCAAATAACATGCAAGAATCATTTTAAATCCGCGATACCCTATGTACCTAATTGGATGTCTGCCGCTGCTATTATCTAAGCTTACTGGTTTTACCAGCTGGGGATTGCGCAGGCCGTAATTTAGCTTGCTACTGGTTAGCGTGATATCCCGCAACGGCGCTACAGTGTAGTCTAACGCCAGGATAATACGCAGATTTTCTCAAGCCGATGTTTAGCTAGCTAGCTTGCTCTATAGTACTTTTTATTAATGATGGACACTGGTTTCATTAGTAGGTAACAGTTAGCTGGCTAGCTAGCTAATGTCGTAACGGATTCAGGACATTCAGCTGGCCAGATGAGCTGTCAAAATAGCCTGGCTGCTGCTGTTAGCATGCTACCTTTGAGCTGTTCTGGGGAACGGTGATTGGAGCGAGTGGTATCGTTAGTAACGTTAGCTAGCTATATACCGGTATCAGACAGCTGGCACCGTCAGCTAGAACTAGCTGCATCCGAAACTGTCATTTTTGGTTTTGATGCCGGGGAAGGATGGCTTTCTCTATAAACCGCATCCGATGTATGTTGAGGGTTGGTAGTGTGGTGGAGGATATTCTAGCTAGCACCCTGCTGCTAGTGCTACCTCGCTAGTTTACAAACCGGACACTGGCTAGGTAGCTAGCTACACCATTAGCAAGCCGGGCTAGGCAAATAAGCTTGTCACAGCTAAGCTACCTAGCTCGCGAACAAGGCCGGATAAGATAGTCTGTTACAAAGTAAAACAATATCGAGATGTCCTCCTACCTCGACATCGCGTCCCTTGTTTTTGAAGCTCTTGATGCGATGGTTATCCAAGCCGGCGTTTTCTGCCATGGCTGTGTGCAGGTTGAGAGTACTCCGGCGTTCGGGATCTCCAGTGAAAGACAGGGCACGGTGTCTACGCTGCTGAGTTCAGAGAGGGGGGCGGCAAGACGTAGAGGGGCAGGGAAGGAGGAGTCATAGCTTAGGTTGCCCTATTTTCTGTTGTGGGATCCCACACAGACTACGAGTCTCTTGCAGTATTTGCCGAACAACAATATAATAAAGATGCAATGTAATATCTATGGCATGTATATAGCTGTAACATGTAGAACGTGTATTTGATCAAGGAGAATTTTGCTATTTTATTTCATCTTTCAACCATCATTTCATCATTTCAACCCAACAATAGATAAGTTAGTACATGCTCGAGGTACACAGTATACTTTGTTTATATATGGTTGTTGTCCCTAATTTCCACAAAGCTATTTGTTTAATTCCAGAATCACCACTACCATGTTGAAGCCCAGCGAGCATTTCTGTATGCGTACATAGTGAGATTGTCTCATGATTCTCTGATATACCCTTTTCCCATATCCACCATGACAAGCTTAGGTGGTTCACCACAATCACGATTGCCATTTTGAAATAATACACAATACATGTATTCACAATAAATCAAAGAGGTCCAAAGAGATTGATGCTTCCAGAGACAACACTTTATTGTATTCAACAATACGTTTTGGGATTTGGTTTACAATCACATCTCATTAGTGCAAACAAAAACAAGCGTTGGTAACATTTAAGACCGTTATTCACGCTTCATTGAAGGATATGCATTCTGGTTGTTGAAATACAGTAGTGTGGAAAACGTCACATCCCTAAATGCAAACACTGAGCTTTGCTAATATGCTGATATTTGACAATCAAAAATGAAATACTGATATCTCGGCTTGAATTAGAATAAAAATATCCAGGCAAATAAATGGTATAACAGGGTCAGCTATACTTTTTACTCAACAAATAAATACAAATATATTTTGGGCATCTGCCTTCATGTCAATATGGCATTGAGAGTTCATTGATTGCCTTCCATCATCAACCCATTAAAGCACATCTACAAAACATGGCTTCTGGTCCTAATAAATGGGAAAACATGTAGCCATTGCAAGCAGTGTCTAAATGTAGTGTCTAAAACATATTCATGGTTTCAAAGAAGCAGCAACCATAACAGATGGTGGTGATGCATGATGATGATTACAATGAAGGCAAAGCAATATTGAATTACTTCCCGCTGCACACCAACGGACACCACACTTTACTTCCTGCCCTTCAGAGCTAACATGGGACCAGTTTTCCCACTGCCTTAACTACCAAACTGGACCTAGAGCAGCAGTTTAAGGATCAAGAGCAACCAGAGGATACAACACACACAGAGGGACACTCAAACCAGACAGAATAAGGGGGTCAAAAGTCAGAGAACTGCAGATCTGACCAAAGAGGGTGCTGTGAGCTGAGGCTGCTGTGTGTGTGTGTGTGTGTGTGTGTGTGTGTGTGTGTCACAGGAGGCTGGTGGAGGTAGAAATCTGAGGACGGGCTCATTGTAATGCCTTCCATTCCATGCACTACAATGAGCCCGTCCTCAGATTTCTACCTCCACCAGCCTCCCTGTGTGTTTGTGTGTGTGTGTGTGTGTGTGTGTGTGTGTGTGTGTGTGTGTGTGTGTGTGTGTGTGCAGAAGTACAGAAAAAGGGTAGCTCAGAAGATCTGCTGCTCAAACAGGATCTTCTCGAAGCCTTGTGGAGCTGTGTGGTAGAAGTCACTGAACTGGCAGTCTAAGATGGCACTGTCATCCACTGGCACACCAAGGAAAAGAGCAAAGAAAAATTAGTTCAGCATTTCTTGAGGGTAATTCTGCAAGCATCAAATAATGTAATGATACATTATAGTTAAATAACGGCTTCATCATTCAAATAGGAAATGTGTTGTATGAGCAGAATAGCAGGTAGAATTAACACCCTGGTTATATTTATGCCCAAAAGGTTGTCGGTTGAAGTTAAGCACACATCGCCCTCTTGTGGCAGAGAAATGAAACAACCATTAGGACGTGCGGCTGTGTCGTGCTCGTTATGGATCTTGATGACAAAGGATTTGCACTTTTTTTCCCTCCAGCCCAGTACTAGCAAACCTAATTTAACAAATCAATCACTGATTAAGGGCTAAAACATTGAAACACTGCTTTTCACTCACCATAAACTACAGGGAACACCGTGCCTCGGATCCCTGAAGCTGGACAGTGCATGTTCTTCCCATTTAGATATAAATTCAGCTCCACGTGGTCATATGTGATGCCCTGAAAAAAGAAGAAAAGTTAGGAAAAAATCTGAATGTATCAAATGAAAAACCAAACAACCAAAGACATGCAAATTCATTTATCTGTAGATAACTGGCTTTTGAAATAGGGCTAGTTGGACAAATTGCGATTACATTGCATGTAAGAGGGGTCCAGAAAGGCTGTAGTGAATCCGGCAAGGGTGTTTGAACATAGAACGCACCCTGTACTCATAGTTCCATGGTTTGAACACCCTTGAAATGCTCTCACTCAAGTCACTCTGCCTTTTCTAGGAATCACATGTTTTGCCAATGGCCAACTACACCATTCCATTCATTCCAGCCTCTGTTCCATGCCTGATGTCTATGTAACCACAGACCATTCTCCATACCAGGCCTGAACGGGGTGTCACTGCAGAAGGCTGAGTTAGTTACATCTAAATGGCCCTCATTCCATCTATGCACTGCACTTACCACGATGTCTCCCTCCTGAGGAAGGCTGTTGGCAGGTAGGCGGTTCTTCTCCTCGTTGTTGTGGTACACTGACCCGTCATGCCTCAACACCAGGCTGTTTGTGTCCCTTCCCATAGGTACCTGATTAAGGTTAACTTTCTGAGTGGCCACACCAATTCCCCACACACCTGCACACAGAGTAGGCATTTACCAGTGAGGGCCCTCACCAGAGTCAACACATACTTGGACTGTACAGAAAATTGCATATACTGTAGGCCATGCAAAGAGCTATCCATGGAGCCTCCACCAAATCACAAGGTGCTCTCTCAAGCTAATATTCTGCCATGACACACCAATATAAAGACATTATTGGATGTGCATGTGAGGTCTGGCCTAGACTAGAGTATAAGCAATTTTCTCTATGGCATCTCAGGGCTAACTTGGACCCAATACACATACAGTCACATTCAGTTTAAATCATACAAGTCTATAACCTTATCTTACCTGTGGACTGGATCTTGAATTCGAAGTAACTCTTGTTCTGGTGCAGGGGAGCGTTGGCGAGGCAACCCCCGGTGCCACATATCCTTCGACCACTCTTAACGATGACGACATCTGTGCCTGAACATAACAAGAAGACATTGTTAGCATTATTAGTGAGCAAACAATCCTTTACAAAGTCTTAGATTAATCTGGACAATTAAACGACATAGCTGACAGCTAAAATGAACGCCCTTACTTCATAAAAATCTATAACTGTGTCATTAGAGTGGTATAGTGATATCCAAAATATAAGATAGCAAGCTAGCTCATTTAGCTGTCGAGCTAAACTATACGTTAGCCGACCACAAACCTCGCACATTTTACTGCGACTAACAACACTTACCCATATGATGCGTGTCTAACTGAACCGTGGGCATTTCTTTGAGGGGAATATGCCCTGATCCCCCATCTCCGCAGCATCCCAGACAACACGTAAACATTGAAGCCATTCTTGAACTGTAAGTGGCTTCCGGAAAGACAGTCACACAGCTGAGTCAAAGACTGAAAGAGCATCGGTGCGCGCAAAGAAAAAGCTGCCTCGAATGAAACAGTGGCACCTGGTGGTGGTGTCACCACAGTTTATGCGGTCCTCTCCAACTTGTCCAATCACATTGCTTGCTAAGAGACGCAGCAGCTCCTGATGGCATGGAAACAAGGGAAGAAAATCAAGGTCAAAATATTTTTACACGTGACTTAGTAGCTATTGGTTATCAATGTGTCAAGCCTGGGACACATGGCACGGTCATTAGTGGGCCAATTAGCGCTGCACCACTAAATTCTTTAAATAAATAAAGATCTAACATCTAAACAGGCTTAATGATCATAATGGATATTGTGGCTGACTTTATCCAAATGCATGTCACATAAAGTTAATCCTTCAAATGCAATTCAGTCGAATGAAACAGCGAGTTCGTATGCATTGCAATAGGGCAGGGTTTGTTTCTACTGACCATCAGACGGGTTGTGTTGCAACTTGCAACAGTTACTCGCACGGTATGCCAATGTTCAAACTTTGCACATTTGAATCGATTAGCATTCATAAGTGATGATACGATAAAAGTGGGGCGATAGAGGCAGTGATCAAAAGCCGGGCGACGAGAACCTAGTGGTTGACAGTCTTTCACGCTGTAATGTTTTGCATAGCAACAGCCCACCCCCACCCCAGATCCAACTTGTAGGGATCTTCTGCATTTGTCTCTATGAAAATGAAAACGCATAGTATTTTAACAGATAAAAAAAGGTAAATGTAAAGCCGATACGGCTATAAATACCATTCTGATCGTTTTTGTTCCTACGCGCAATTTCAGATTGCGTTCTATGCTGCGCGTTATTTGGAGCTGGAAGTTTCGCAACAGCGCACCCATACGGCAGTGATATGGTTAATCTTTTTCTCGCCGGAAAGGGTGAAGTCTGCACAGCAACAAGCGCCATGATTGCGTTGCACTGTGTATCTCAGCAGCTGGTGAGTGATTTTTTGGTCCAGTTGCATGTTGCCCTCGAAATCTGCCACAACCATCCTCTAAACCTTGCCAATAGGACCAAGTCTCTTACGGAATTTAAATTCGATACAACATCCGTTGTAGACTAATTGTAGGCGTACATTTCTATGTAAGCTATGTAGCTAGCCACAAGAATGCGCTCGCAGCCTGTTAGAATTGCAGAAGTCTACATCAAATCTGAAGTGAGAGGTACAACTATTATCGCAAGCTAAATATAACCTAGTAGTAGACCGCCGATTTGTCTTGCGCCTCCAACGATTGCGTGATGTGCCGTCAGAAACTAGCCATACTGTGAACATTGAAAAGTAGGTCGTGCGTTGACCGTAGTAAATAAGATTGATTTTGGCTACAGGCGGAAGTTCTTATATGTATTGGCATGATCAATTGCGTTTTCATATTTTTGACGCTTCACCCTGTCCTTTTGAGGATGGCTGAACCACAAGTTACCGGATATTCTAGTGCGTTTTCCCTACATACAAAGTGTTGTCGTGTGCAAAGGGATGCATTTCCACCGTTGTTGCCTCCGTGTTTGTAACTCAAGAGTAGGCTATTGGCTATACCAACTGGGTATGTATGATGCATGGAGTGTGCATGATAATGTGTTATCAATTACTTCCCCACTCAAGCCTGGATGTAATATGTTTTTCAGAACACTATGGAACTTCTTGAAGAGGACCTCACATGCCCAATTTGTTGCTGTCTCTTCGAGGACCCACGAGTTCTGCCGTGCTCGCACAGTTTCTGCAAGAAGTGCTTGGAGGGGATTTTGGAGGGGAACAGAAGTCCAGCATGGAGACCACCGTTCAAATGCCCCACCTGCCGCAAGGAGACCCCTCACAACGGTATCAACAGCATCCAGAGTAACTACTCATTACGTGGAATCGTGGAGAAATACAACAAAATAAGAGTTTTGCCTAGGATGTCGCTTTGCAGACACCATGGTGGTCAGCCGCTTAATATATTTTGCGCCACAGACTTAAAACTTATTTGTGGTTTTTGCGCAACGACTGGCGACCATAAAGGGCATAAGTTCTGCGCCTTGGAGGATGCGTACGAGCAAGAGAAAGTCGCCTTTGAGGAGTTGTTCCAGGGGGTGGAAAGCTGGCGCAGCGTGGATATACTGTCCTGCCTGGAGACACTGGAAGCCAGTAAAAAAAAGGCACTCCAACTGGTCTCGAGGGACGCAGAAAAAGTAACGGACTATTTCGACAAACTGACCAGCACTCTGGACCACAAAAAGAACGAGATTCTGTCTGATTTCGAGACGCTGAAATTGGTGGTGATGCAAGCGTACGACCCGGAGATCAATAAACTGAGCGCAGTGCTGGAAGAGCAGCGGCGAGCACTCAGCATCGCCGAGTCCTTCAGGAATGTGTCCGATCCCCTCTGCTTCCTTCAGCAGATGCAGGAGTTTAGGGAGAAGCTGCGCGTCGTCCGGGAAACGCCGTTGCCCTCCCGGACAGACATGGACGTCGGTCCTCTGGTTCGGAACTTCGACGTCAAAAACTGGGACTCGGTTAAACTCAAAGACGTGGATAAGCTCTCGGTTCCCCATGAGAGCGGTGTTTACCGCCCAACGACCCCGCGTCTTGGAGCAAGAGTGCTGGGGAGACTCGCCGTGTTTGCGTGCCTTTTACTATTCGCTCTTGTTTTCCTTCAGCCTGACAACCTGACCGCGGTCTCAGCCCAGGTCTCCTCGCTCAGTCATGCCTACCTGCCCACCGTTCCCCTGGAGCTGGTAAACTGCGTTGGGCTGTGCTGGAAAGATGTGCTGGATGCCTGCGCTTGCCTGGTGAATGCGTGTCAGACCTGTATCCTGAACCTGATTAACACCACTGTCAATTTTATTGGCTGCTGTAAATTGCTTTAGAATATCAGCCACTATGTATGTTACATAAAACAAACAGTTAGATCTATTATAGGTTAGAAAGATATATCTCATAACATTTTGATAGCTAATATAGGCCCAATCGTCCTATTTAAACAACAAAATATTATTAATACATGATCAAAACCACTACAGTATTGCTAAGCCTATGCCTTAAGTGTAAAGTCAGATTTCAGAGAAGTTTGTTCGGTGAATGTTAAGCTGTCACATCCATCCATCTGAAAGCCATATCACACTCTAAAACACCAACACAGGTCATCGTTTTAACACCTCAGGATTTTGTATTGCTATTATTAGAGGATAGTCCTTCGACACCTGGTTCTACGTCTCGGTCTGATTTATTTTTCCCAGTTGATTGACAGTCTGTTCAGTTGCCATAACGGCTTAGGCTATAACACCTCTTGCCGTGTCACCCCGAGCCTCATATACTGCCTAATAAAACTTCACTTTTGTCTTCTTCGTCATGCTTTCTTTTGAGTGAGGGGGTTTAACAGAGTTGTTCCGACCGATCGCCACACACTTCGGCACATCAGCAGCAAGATGAATAGCAGGCTTGGTGACCAGAAACACCAGCATCAGTGTAGAAAATGCCTTCTTGGCATTCGAAATTCATATTTAGTCTCGTCTTCTTCACTGTGGATCTCTCGTCACTACGCGGCAATTCAACCTCCAGGAGAGCAAAGGTTAAATGTTACATAACTGCAAATAGTGGCCGAAACAGGCGATGTTCACGTCATAGCATAGCTGTAATATAGCATTTAGGTAGAATACAGTATTTATTGATAGGTCTAAATGTAGGCTACATAATGTACATTTCTAGTAGACATTTGATTTCTGTTGTAGCATATTTCGGACTGATTTAAAAATGGAAAGGAAATTATCATTTAGATTCCGTTGCTGAGTAGGCCTCACAGTTTCAATTGTAAGATTTGTCACAAGCCAAAGGCATAGTGGTGCAGTGTGACCACCAAGGGCGAAATAGGCCTTATTTGTCACTAAAATGGAATTACGCAGGCCTAATTCAAGTGCTGTCGTAGGGTATGAATCTGCGAACAATCCTGTCATGATAAGAGGCCTCATCCCAGCATATTATAAAGTTCGAAAATGCGGCAATTCATGCCTTTTTTAGGCTACCTGTGCCCATGTGAAATATGACTCAAGCATTGGTCGTCCATGTCCTGTATACTTTGCATTGAAACGAATCCTGTCGGAAATCCCAGGATCAGGCCACAATCTGAACATATGATGTCAGCACTGACCACAATTCAAGACCCACGTCACGGCACGCAGCCCATATATATATATATAGCCGACTGTTGCCGGGCAAATAAAGGATGAGAATAAGAAGTTGCCATTTTCCATTAATAATTAAATCAATTATATGTTACCTATATAACCACAAACATTTAAATTCAATGTAAATTATTCATTAATGAATTTGTCAAAAGCAATAAGAAAGGATTGGGTGATGCACGGAAAGGTGCCAGCATGCATACCAGTCTTGCATAGTCTAATGCTCCTTTTTATACAATATTTCTATTAATACATATTATCCATAATACAACTACATTTAAACAGCTGAAATTCATTTTGAATATTGGCTAATAATGAAGAACCAAATGCCGATGTGGCCTATTGCGCAAACCAAAGCATATAGTCTACTTTCCAAATATTTACGCATGCCATACAACTCATCTGATCTACATCTGTATGCTATTTCTACCATGATAAACATTAGGAGCTGTTACTATATCAACATATGATCATGAAAAAATGTCAGCACACGAATTGTCATTAGTATCCTATGCTATATTTTTCACATACAACTGATGTCACAATGACACATATGGGCAGTTATAAAACGACCAGAAAACAAATTATATAACTTATTTTCCGGCTCGTGTATTGATTTGATTTAAATAAGGAAATGGTTTGATGTATGTTATAGCCAAATAGTATTGATACATTTGTCTATGGGTATTTTATTTAAAAGGCACCGTATCTTCATATTTACTATGTTTCTGCCACTACATGATAGGCGATAAAACATTACCTATAGTCTAATGTGGCACTTCAATAATTATAGGATATAGATAATAAAATAACTTTTTTTGTGCCTAAAAGTAAAATAATTGTCAAATTATAACATTACACTTCATGGGCAAATGTTAAATATTAGGAAAAATCTATATATTTTTAAATAAATGAAAATTGCAATACATATTAGAGCTTGAAATGCAGTGGCAAAAACCTGTGGAAGTAACAAATATATTGCCCAGCCTAATTTTTTTTTCCTTCGTCAAAACTCACCAGACTCACATTGACGATAGGCCTAGGAAAACTCGAAAAATAGCCAACATAAAGTAACTTCTAGCTGATTTAAGCATATAAATGTTAAAAGGCTCATAGGCTGCACATCATTTCAGAATTTGTATTCGTAGGCTATAGGTCTAGGCCTAGATATGAACAACATCAGTGTCCGCTCCGTTACATAAACATAAATGCGAGAATAAAAGCTATGTACCCTTCTAATTCACGCATATATCGGGCCCTGCAAACCCTGAGCCCGTTTATCTGTCCATGTCATCAATTGAGAAGCCGTATCCCCTTAATTTAGAGAATCTAGCCTATCATTCTCGTCATGTCACCAAAGAACTATGGAAACAAATCAATGCTGTGTAAAGCGCCGAGTTCATGAGCAGGCGGCCTTATATTTACTTGGTTAAGCTTCATCGGGACGCACACAAAATAAACGTAAATCACGAGAAATTCACTCTTGATTCAATTGAAACTCTCATCGGATTTCTTCACTGGTAATGTGACAATTGGACCCCGTCGTCATGCTTTCCGGTGAATGGAAATACTTCTAAAATTGTGAAACACAACTAAAATTGTGAGTTGAACCTGAAAATATAAAATCAAATGATGCCATTTTGGCCTATACTTGCATTGTTGCAGTAAAAATAATCCAAACGAGTATGTGCCTTGAATCTAATAGAAAAAACTAAAACAATCTCGGCCCAAAGGAAAGTGAACTGTGTTTTGTGATAATTCGTTATTATTATGAAGTGGTCTTATTAAAGGGCGTAAATTATAGGCTATTACCCTATCCATTATACTTTGGGCAACATATAATTCATCAAACCAACAGTCAACCTTGACCTTACCGATAGAGATAAAATAGGCTACCATCCGGTAATGTCTGCTGGGTAATGGAAAGGGTGTCGATAACGCAGGGGTCCTGGTAGAAATTCCATCATAATTAGTGTTAATCTGTGATTGCAGTGAATAATAGGCCAGAGTTATAGTTTCCCCCTGGATTTAGATGAGGCAAAGAGGCATGTGTGCATTCGTTCACACAGGCTACTCAAAAAGTATGGCCGTAGCATGTATTTATTCCAACCCCCCTCTCCCCAGGTGCCATAAGTAGGTCTACACAATCAAAATGGCAAATGATTATCATGTTTGAAAATGTTCTTATGTCTCACGGACAAACGTGGGTTTTAAAGGCTACTAATACAGATGATTAATGCTCGTGCAAATCGGTCCAATTTGCTCACATAATGGTAAACCTTCGGTGGCCTATCATGATTGTAGGCTAGGCCAGTATTCAGCCATGTGTTAGCAACAAAACCTTGTCGTTGGTCCATTGATATCAATCCATTCAATGATTTTGCTATATCTACAGTCTATTTCAACGTGGAGACTGCGTCCTTAAAGCAAAGACAGGTCCGGAAACAGAATTGGAATTTCAGTCACAATTAACATAATGAATGCAGTAGCCAACCTAGCCTACATGGCGCCCAGTGACAACGAGAAAGCATATTAAATAATGCAGTGACAAAACGGGAAGTGTGCATAGTTGAAAACGTTTATTATAAAAAGACAGGTAGGCCTACTTTTACATAAATCAAACTTAAAACGAAATGCCCAAGTCAACTAAATGCAAAACGACCAATGATCTAAAGAAAATACACAATGAATAGATACATCACGAACATACATGGAAATAAAAATAATTAATTTAAAATATGAAATACAACATAAATATAACTTAATAGTAAAATGGAATGATTTGAGTCTCACCACTATAACTGTCATAAAGGCGAGGACAGTTTCCCTCCAAAACCGATGTGCTTACCCACTCAGGTGCACCATCCTCCTGTTCTCTTGTATGGTGGCGGGATTGCACAGTGGTCGGTACGGTCAGCTTTGCTTCAGCAGCACGATCAATATTGGAGGCTTCAGCAATAGTTTTAACTCCAATATTTACGTGCTGCTACAGCAAAGCTGCCAGTGAAGGAGGCAGGTGGATGATCACACACACGAAACTTCACTCTTGAAGACAGTGCTTTTTCCTGCTTCCCCCCTCTGCCTAATGCAGGTCTGTCTGTCCATCCAGGCATTACTGCGGCAGCACAGTATGGCCTGCATCTCAGTATAACCCACAAACCATTCTGTGCTGCTACAGCACCACCAGAACCGGCTTCATCTCTCCCACTCTCTTAAATCCTGTCTTCCTCTGACTCTCTCTCTCTCTCACACACTCTCACACACACACACACACACACACACAGTGGCTGAAGGGGACTCCAGGACTCCAACCATCTGAAACACAGAACAGAGCATGGTGTAAACACACAGGTATAACATGCTACATCAGGTTTGTAATAGCCCCACATTTAAGTGCATGTGTGTTTGTGTAATCAGCTCAACAAAAACCAGGAGAAAAAAAAGGTGGTCTAGGGATAGACATGTTTGTTATGTGAAAATGTATGTAGCCAGACATATACTAGATGATTCCACCAAGGTGCAGAAGTTTTAAAATATGTCCATCAAGACTTGTGGGAGAGTTATATAATTTACACAATTTCAAAAAACAATATCATCTTATTGACTCAACAATAGTGACTCACAGTGCATCATATCTGGAAACTGATGCTAGTTTCTAAGTACACCAACAGGTTAATTTAAGGATGCCTGACCTCCAAATACAAGACAGAGTCTGCACCATAACACACTGATGGGACACTTATATCATTGAAATTGAATTGGTCCCAACACCGTGGTGAGGAGCCTACAGACAACCGTTGATTATATCAGCCAGCAATCAAGAGGTATGAATTGCAATAAATGCAAAACATGACTTGAATGAAAATCTTAAAAGAATGGTGAGGAATGAACTGGTATACTAGTCAGTATTACATAAACAATTTCCAACATTTTCACCTGTTTTAGCTGATTTGATAACCACCGTTTGGGAATATCACTAATGCTCTAACATTAAAATACTCTGATCAGCATCACCAAGTAAAAAATAAGTCTGAATGACCAATATTTGTGATTAGCTCTCCCTTGGCCAGACAGCGATGCCATGTTAATTAATTATTGGTGTAACTTATCATCAGGGTGATTACACATTCTGAAAAATATTGCCATAAATCTGTGTGTACAATTCAAGAGGCAGCCAAAAATTAAAGATATGAAAAAGGCTTAATGAAAATTAAGAAGTGGGCAAAGACGTAACACTAGAAATATAAAAAATAATATTGAAAAGTGCAGAGAGAGCAGAGAATCAGATTTTGGTATTACGCAAGCAGGTGTTTATACTGATTAGCAAACGATGACACCATCTGCCATCTTGGACATCACTGGTAGTCGGCATACGCGGAAACAGGCCAGAGGAAGAACAGTGCTATGAACAGAGATGGCCCCAAGGGTGGGACCAGAGAACTGCACTTAACACACATTTAGCATTTTGAAACAATAAAAAAACCAAGCCATTTGGCAAATTACACATTTAGCTAAACATTCACGGCATCTTGGTAATAAAAGCAAGCAACTTCTGAACGAACACAACCCTGGTTATCAAACAGTTTATCTGATTTACTCTATACTTATAATATAATGACAATAAGTTACTGCCACACTGCTGATGACCTAAGCTACATTCATAACAATGTGATATTAAGCCATAAGTACAAAGGTCCCAAAAGTAGGCATACTTACTATGCCTGAAAATTAAACAAAAATATCTAAGGTAAAAACAGCACTGACTGATTATACTTAGGGCTAGTTTATATTTATTTAGACACATACACAATTATTATTATTTATTTTTTTAAAGAGAAGAGAATGTGATGTATTTATTTTCTACTATTTCATATCTTGACTTTAGAGATGACTCTTGGGTCTGGTACAGGACTCATGGACAAGTATGTGCAGAGTATTGCTGGTGCAGAGATGGTGTTCATCATGGGGAGAGCAGTATCCTATTCAGTGGCTGAATACTCTTGAGTTACACAGATAATACCTCCTCCATTGTATTCAGCTAAGTGTTCACAGAACAGAGAGGCTCCCCGTGTACTTAACCAGGACAGAGTGTGAGAGTGTGTGTGTGTGTGTGACACACACACACACACACACACACACACACACTCTCACTCTCTCTTACATTAAGATGTCGTTTTTGGGGTTGGTAAAGTATTTATAATTAGTTAGACAGTTAATTATTAGTTTGTCTGAGTCTTTGAATTAGTTATAACCCATTTATTAAAAGTATGCATATGTCACTTCAGTACAGGGGGTACCAAAGGGTGGTTTGTTCTAATCATGTGTGCACTAAAATAGATTTAGTGCAACTAAGGATTAATCACCCATCCTTTGGTACTCCCATACCAAAGGTAAATCATGGTCAAACATTTTTTAAATAAATGGGTTAAAATTGTTGATTTAAACTAAATGATTTAAAGAGTATGAAGAAACTAGCCCAATATTTAACTGTTCATCAATTATAAACCCCTGTAAAACATACCTAAATGTTAAATGTTACCACAAAAGTACTGGGAGATATAAAATGTGGCAGTGACACACTACAGGCAGGTTTACAGTGACAAAATAACAGATTTCTTCATTCAACACATTCCTTATTCTACCCCTGGCACTGACCAAAAAAAGTCTATGTATCAAAAAAAATCAAAAAAAGGGAAAAAAATACTATTAACCAGTAAGCACACAACTACTACTTCCCGTGACTGAAAAAATATCCACAACAACTCCAAGCGCAACAGAAGCAATGTCACTGCTCTAAAAACTGAACGTGAATGAGTCAAATAGTCACTGACAACTAAACGTGCAGTACAGCCAACCACAAATGACTTTAGATATGAGATGGTTGCTTAAATATGTCCCCTATTATTCACGAGGTTTCAGAGGTCTAAATGGCAGGAGGTTGATATTTCATGATGCATGCTAAGGAAAAACAATCCCCATATATACATAAAGATCTCATAATATGAACATCGAGTCGTTCTTGTAAAAAAATCTTGACTATTCTGCCAAAACCACTCAACTTCAGTGTACAGAGAGATGCAACTTAATAGGGATGAATTGCTAGACATTTTCAGATTGCTGGTCTCTCTGCCCTTCTCTCTCTCTCACTCTCACACACACACACTCGACACACCTGTACTGTGATAAGACCTAAAACGGCATGTTTAGTGTGTGCCACCCTCACTCAAATCTTTTCAATGCCAATTAGGAAAAAACACAGCACACAAAAATACATCATACAACACCCAAAGTTACAAGTCAAGGATGTAGTTAGACATTGGAACGTTATCTTTTCGCAATTCTAATTAAAAGATTAATTTATACTGAACTGACCCTCAGTCAAAAATCACAACAGAGAAAACACATTTCACACAACACACGTGACTGCACTACCACTCTACAATTCCTCTGTGGGACTCCCTTTCCACCGTTATGGCAATCATAAAAAATGTAACTCCCATTACCCAGGTGATGAGATAAGACCGAACACTGTACAGGTGGAGAGAGTGGAGTTTCTACAGCAGTCCAGGTGTGATTCACCACGTCATCAGTTAACCTCTCCCTGCTCTCACTTTCTGACAGGGGCATGCCCAGACATGTCGCCACTACTTCAATCTTTTAACCCATTCCTACGGCACTTTGCACCCTGAACAATCAGCTCAAAGAGTCACCTGACCCTAAGGGTGAAGGTCCACTGACCTCTCCCATTGGGGCATGACCCCCAACCCAGGCCCACTCCCCCCACCACACCATCTACCCTCCTTGTCTCCTGAAGTGTGTACTCCTTCACTCCTCTTCATGGATATAAAGGGAAAGTACTAGTGTAAGAAATTATTTAAAAAAAAAAAATCTAATTAGCCTTCTATGAAATTCAAAACCACAGAGACAATCACATGGTAGGTATACCAAGTACATTAGAGACCAACCAAATTATATTCATTTTCTTGTGACTGGCAATACAAGACTAGTGCAAATATGTTCATGGGTAAGGCAGAATATACAATTGTAACATACCCTGTGTAAGGTTGGTGCATCAGCTTACCAGCAGGGCACGGTGTAATGAGTGAAGTGATAGTAACGCTTTAGAAAATGTTTAACAATAAACACTTCAGAGAAAGGGGTAAAGGGAACAATCACACAGCTTGTAATCAGTAGGCCTAAATGTGTAAGTCTTCAAAAAAATAAATAAAAATAAATAAATAAATAAATACAGTCACCAAAACAAACGTTGCATCTAGTATTGTCAGGGGCTTTGCTATTTCTCTTTGAGGCCTAACCATCATAAACACTTTTGGGTTCTATCCATGATGACTTCCAGACAGTGAGTGTACACACACACACAATGAATTTAATGTGTGGGTAACTTGCTAGAGGTAACGGTTTGGACAGGGGTACATAGAAGCAGAATGGAGGTTGAGGTTCATTACATTTATTGTAATTTACACCCGGCCAGTTATCTATAAATAGGAGCCATTCTCTGCCATAGAAACACCAGTGGTGCAGTGGTGGGTGTTAATCCTGCGAAAACTCAACTCAACACATCCAGCATAGCACAAGCAGAGAGACTGGGATTCCCTCTTACACTGCACTACAGCCACGTCAGAGGAGATCCAATGACAAATACAGTCACACACTATCAAAAATGCCCCCCCACTCCACACACACACACACACACACCTCATCAGCTAAATATATTAGCCCACACACACACTTAAATCTAACAAAACAGAGACCAGGGCTCCCAACAAAGACAGCACCCACACTTCACACCACTACAGTACACTAATGCAGGCATGTGAGTGACCTCTGAGTCATCCTACTTTGGACAGGTTTACACCACACACTTATCGTTTAGAGCGCAATCTCTCCGTTTAGCCTACTGTGAGGTGAGAGTGTCAGTAGGGATCTTCTCACATTTCTACAATATAATATATATGGACACAACCAACACCATTACCTACAGCACCCATGGAAGAGAATTTGAGGAAATTGCAAATAGGAATATACTTAATAATACCTTAGGTTAAGGTTTAATCAAAAAGATGATCTATACCTCATAGCATTTGTGCATTTGGATGAAAAGGGTGCACACGCACACATGTTAGGCCAACCATTAATGAACCAGAGCACCTGGTTGATTACAAAACATCCAACCTGACAGCTGCAGTGTGAGAGGGAATCCTGGTCACTATGCCTGCGCAACAGAGTAGGTGTTTTTCCCTCACAACTTCAATGGAGCTGTTATCTCAATCTCCCTTCTGCAGTCACGAAGGCAAGAGAAGCCATAAACAGGAAGCAGACAACGCAGAAGCACTGTGATGCCATTTCAATACTACGGCCTGACGCCTGAGCACTGGACCCAGAGTAAGAAGTGACACAGTAGCAGAAAGGACTGCAGAATACATCACCATCAGAGGCCGAAAAAAATAAATGGTGATACCTACAAGGTCTGTCGCAGTAGTAATCAAAATCAGTCACCATACGGAGCCAAGAGAACCAGCAGTGAGGGAAAGATTAGGATCCAAGCTAGTGTTTCTGTGTGCATGAGGGAGTGAAAGAGGAAGAGACGTGTGTGTGTGCATGTATTTACAAAAAGGACACACCTCTATATAAGAGAGTATCCAAAACACACACACACACACACACGTCTAACCTCAAAATACACTTATGCAAAAACTGGTACTCGCCTAAACTTTCCCTTTCTCTCACACACACTAAACCTAAACTCTCATACACCAGCCCAGACTAGAGTTGAGCTGCTCTGCAATGCCTCTTCATCCCTCCCTCCCCACACTTTCCCATCCCACAAGCTGGGTTTTGCACTCGGGCCTCTAAATATAGCCACGATATTAGCCTCCCATCACCACTACCTTTAACCCTCTCAGCATTTTGTGAACAAACAGACATCAGAGACAAAACAAAAATGTTTGATCATTTTTGACCCAGCACCCCCGCCCCCCCAGTTCCTGTTTGTGAGATGTAAAGAGGCTTGAGGCCCGTGGAGCTGTGGCATGGCATCCCAAACCCAGGGAAACCGTGCTGCCACCACACCATGGTAATGACCCTCTCATCACCTTACACTGTTGTCTTAACTCTGTGATGGGATGGATAATCAAATAAGAACAAGAATAGAAAAGCAGTTTTTTTGGGATTGAGATTCAATGTTTCTATTGTTACGCAAGTCAGTTTTGAGGACACCCTACACACAAACAAACTCAAACTATAAATTAGCTTAACTAACTCACAGTCCAGCACCTCTTTTGCTCTTTCGGCATAACCAATGAATACAAGTGGTTCAGGATATTTTTCCCATGCAAAATGCAAACTGAGTATTGGGGAAACAAGGCTCTCCAACAGTGATAGTTAGCTGTGATCACTCACACACCTCTCTGAAGTACTGGAAACAAAGCCATGATCCGACTGAGAAAAAGGGAGGGGGTGAGAAAGGACTGAATAGATTGCTCAACTGAAGAGGGTAAGTGAAACAAAAAAAATTCGTTTCCAATTTAAGATGACAAATAATTACCGAAAAATAAAATGGGACAAATTGTCAGTTTTCCTGTGGTAGATAAACTTGAAGCAGTGTTGCAGGAAGTCTGATTCAACATGTAATGAGTGACCAGAGCCTTCACACAGGCAACCCTCATACCTTAAACACCTCATTTAGACGTGCCGTCAGCAGTCGACCATGCATAGGCAACCGCCATAAGGTGGAAGTACACAAAATCCATAGCATATGGCTACAGCAAGTGTCCAAAACACATTATGCTGTCAATCCAGAATACAAAACGTAGCTATAACTAGGACTATGAAATGTTTCACAAAGTTTTTATTTATGTTCAAAAATCAAGATTATAGGTTTTTTTTTTTTAAATGCGCAAACTGGTGCAACACTTCACAAATGTGATCGACATTGTGCTAGAACGCAAATAGGCCTACTCAATGTTTCGCTCATCAAATGTGACACCAGGACACACTGAGCTATGCAAATTCAGAAGTCAATGCAAAATTTCAGCTTGAGATAATCTATGGATGAGAGACAACCAACTTTATACTCATGATATCAGCAATACGTTTTGTGACATCCGCAGCAATACACTTCTCCACAACTCCCACACAACACTCAATTTAACATGATAATCAACGTCACATTCCCAAGCAGTTTTTAGAACATGTAGTAGCTCCAGTATAATGGAGGGGGAAAAAACTATCAGGATTTGTGAAGTATCCCTTTTTATGAGGGAGAGCCCTGATTGCCTTTTTATGGCCTCCCTTTGATACTGCTGAGACGTGGAACCACACTCCACAACCAAGCCATGGAAATAACCAACAAAACCTGTAAAAACCTGCACAAATCACGCTGAATTTGAATACTACAGAGATTAAGCTGGGTGGTACAGAGAGAGGGGGGGGGGTTGGGATCTCCATAGCCTGGCTACCACACGTGTGAGCACGTAGGAGAGGAGAGGCACAACTCCACCAGGAAATGGGGGTGGGAGCCCATTTTGCCAGAGGGGCTTGAGAACACAGAATGATGAGTCACAGAATGTCATACTAACGTTCTAGAACTGCACAAACAACTGTGCTTCACTAGGTTGAACAGCCATATATACTAGGGCAGATATAACCTCGTTCAGACATGCAACAGCTGATACCAATGTGTCACACAAAATATAGTTTAAAAAAAAAAAAAAAAAAACTTGAAAAACTACTTCCTGAAAATGCTGCCATGCCAACAGTGCAGTCATTTCTTGAAATAGAAATTAGTCGATCTAGTCAACAATGTTGAGTATTATTGCATACCACTATAACTGGCTCAGCCCTGGATACTAAACTTGAAAAACCAGAGATCTTACAACCACTCAACTTTGTGGGAAACAATCATTTGGCAGGTAGTTGACATCACTTGTCACCACAACTATCATGACAAAGAACATATTTCACACACAGTATGACTTGTCTGTTTGATGCACCTACATTTCTTGTTATACACACACACACACACACACACCTAATTCGGCAAAACTGTCATTACCAAAAGCAACAGAGTTGAATAATTTCTACTATGTAAAAATAATAATAATAATTATATATATAATTATATAATTATATATATATAATATGTGATAGCAGAGACAAAGTCGAGGTTGCATAGGACGATTTCCTGATCCTTCCTCTTTTGAAAGCAGAGTTACACTAAGGAAATGAATAGGCCTACACCAGTCCACAACTAGCCTACAAATCTAATGCATGAGGTATCAATCCAAAGTATGAGGCTAATCATTTTCTTTTAGGAGGGAAAACACATAATATTACTTCAACAGCAGAAGTAGTTTCACATGGTGAACAGAGTAGGCTGTAAACCACACAGAGTTCTGTAACCATCCACTTCCCCTAACACACACACATCTAGCAAACCTTAAAAAAATGCTCAATTCATTTTGATGCATTTTCTTATAAAATTACAATGCTAAGCATTTCATGAAGACTTGGCTTGTACCCCCCCCCCCCACACACACACCAAAAAAAACCCATCATGCATCACCACCTCCTCAATGTGGTTCAGAGGGATTTTCCCTCATGCTAGGTTTGTCAAAGATCGCGGGAACAAAATATCGTCAGAATTACTGTTACCTAAGCCTATGATTTAAATCAATCATATTTTCTGCAATGGGGTGGTCTAATTCGTATTAGATGCAATACATGATACTATATACTGTATCCTTGGCTTTAGTTATGCTATACAATAGCCTATATCAACCATATCTTAGGTTAAGAAATGACTTGCGATATACCCTTTACATGCATGTAAAGGTAAATGCCTGGGTAATGATATACCCTCTGGGTTACACTAAAGTCAATGATGTACCTTTCATGTCAAGTTATGCTATTGCCCATCTACCTTCACATTGCAGCCATCAAAAAATATTCTAAAGATCTCAAACCAATGGAATCAATCTACTATGTCTGACACAGGAAATGTACTGAGATAAATAAATGGTCATAAATCATCTATTATCAAACCACTACTACTTATGACTAATACCTCCACACACAAAAATACCTAGGCTATCTGAGCACCAGAGCAAGACCTTTTTCCCTCCTTTCAAAGCGGCTGGGACAGAGACGTGGAAAATTGCCCACAGTTTCATTGTAGTTAACCCCATTTTAACATCACATGAGCAGAAACCTTTACATCAATTAAAGGTAATTGACTAGTCAGGGACATTTGACCTCGCGGGCAGCGCCCGATCAGTTGCCTTCTTTAGAGTTGAATACGAGGGATAGGTTCAGAGTTTTTTTTTTATTAAATACATAAGAGTATAATAAAATTGAGAGTATACTAAAAAAAAACGCACGCGAAAACGAGATGGGCATGGAAAAAGTCTACATCATAAGAGTAGCTAAAGACCATTGAAATATCGGGGTAAATTTTTTTGGAATAATTTAAGAACATTACATGCGAAATAAGAGTACGCCATCATCTCCTGGTGGAGTACCGACGCGAAAAAAAAAGTTCTACACAGCGACATGAATTCAGTATATTCTGGAAGACAGAACCAAAGCTGTGAGTGCGCTATGACTCGTGAGAGACTGGTAGCTACTACGCCAGTCTATTACCAACAAACTGCGGTCTCATTTACCGAATAAAAGGTCTGGTGAATTAAACTGCAGGGAAGGACCGTTTCATTTCAAATTATTTCAACCTGACATTCACGTGCAAACGACGTACACATCAGACCTGAAACGGTGGTATATTTTGTCGATCATCATCACACTCTCCCAAGCTTTTGCATCACAGTCCGTGCAGTGACAGTCCCGATTGTCATCATGATGCACACGTAACTGGTTACGGTAACAATCTACCTAGTTTGGCAAAAGTTGGATCTGAATGTTGCAATCGCTTCATCGAGCGCCACATTGTAACACTAACAGTGAGCGAATACTGGTAGCAATCTAAGGACGAATGCAAAAAAATACGAAAGATAACATTTCATGCCAAGTACAGTTCCGCCAAAATTAGACTGCATTATGACGTGGTTATTCATGTCAAATTATAGAAATAATTGATACGAAAAGCCTGTACATCTTATCACGAGCTAGAAAATTGTCTATTGAGCAAACTAAACTACGGCTCTACTGTTAGCAGCTTACTGTACAGCAATCAGTAAATACACTTACCAATAGCTACACGAGGTGAAAAGTTGTCGGTCAAACGATATCATTTGCTAGAACATGATAGAAACGTAACGTTACTGAAACTATTGTTTTGCTAAAAAGTCCATACAAAAAAAATCTAATCAGACATCTGCAAAATAGCGTTCGGTTTAAAAGAGAAAAAAAGAAGAAAAAAAACTGTCCAGTCCATCATAATTGCCACGTTTTTCTATAAAGGTTACAGTTTACAAGCAGCTTGCTGTACATTTGATGTTGACAGCCGTGCCGAGTGTATCTTCAGTGCCTCCCGCTTTTGCACCTCCCGCTCAAACTGAACGTTGCAAAAAATGACCAAAATGGTCAAAATACACAATTCAACCGATCATGCCCTAATCACTCCATCCTGAAATAATTTTCAGATATTTTTGATTATTTTTAGAGTCATCCCCTTATTTGTCGTAAATTTATTTCTAAATGTTGCATTCCACATCGAAGCCAAGTCAGACACCCTTTCTTCTCGCTAGCAATGCTAGCAATCGCTGGCTAACTAACGTCTCCCCCGCTCCGGATTTGCTGTCATCTTTGCTACGCTTCTTTTCCTTTGCTCCGTCCGCTGTCCATCGCTGTTCTTTTGGATGACTTGTTTGGTGTATTTCTTCGGTATATTTGGAGAGTCTCCTGTAATTAATTCGTCTCATTATTCACATCTACAGCGTTAGACTTCCCTATTCGCAGCAGGCGCTCTTCGCAGCTGTTGAAGCAATCGCTGCTCACTCGAAAATGGCGCCGAAACATGCACTCTTCATTCAAATTCGTTAGAGCCACCCCTTCTCCCCATTGGGCATATCGGGAGTGTGCTCTATGTAGCGGATTGGAGGAGAAAAATGCACTCTCAAATGATCTTGCAGCCCACGCAGCGTTCTCTTCTAACAGAGGGAGAAAATTAACTCTTTAACTCCCGAAAAGGAAGAGCCCATTTGAAAACGAAGAATCTATAATATCGAGACATTTTTCACTTTTAGGAAAAACAAGAATAGTATGAGCTGTATAAATATTTGTGGTGCAAACATTAGGCGACCGATGGTATTTCTTCTGAAACCATACATTTTTCAGGTTGAACATCAACAGCAAAAGATCACGGTAGCCAAATGAATCTATCCTGACAAGTCAAACTGGTGATAACCCGATTTTCACAAGCACGGGGGTGTGGATTCAAGAGCAAGCCTCAATCGCTTCTTCTGCTTTTCATAAAGGATTTATATATTATATTTATGGCGGCATAGCAAGACAAAAATAAGAGTTGAATAAGTAAACATGAGTCCGTCTCTAACATGACATTCTAAATAGCGTTCTGCATTACATATCAGACTAAAGTTAATACTGTAACTGGTGATGTTTCGGCAGAGCATCGTGGCGGGTGCTTATACGCTTATATTCCCAGGTTTACAGTAGTAGCAGCAGCAGTGAAAGTCAAAGCTTTCTGACCCAATGAAGTACACGCAAGGAACAAACTGCACTGCACGACCAACAATGGTAGCAGCAGCGCTGAGCGCTCGTTCGTCCGCCCACTGGTAATGATGCGCGAGGGACAGGGTCCAATTTGAAAGAGGAATGGCGCGGTAGACTATTCTCTCTGTCCGCAGTCTCATCCACAGCAACTTTATTAAGAGAAGGCAGGTATCATATGAAGTGCTTGCTTTCTTGCTAGAGACTTTAGATATAGAGGGTTATCGGGTAGTTGTTCTCTCCCACGCGCGCTCGTACACACACACACACACACACACACACACACACACACACACACACACAAACACACAAGTTGACCTATAAAGTTAAAAACTATAGGTGTTGGTGCTGCAAGTAGTGTGAGGCTTTCAACAATGTAAGAGGACCAATGGGTTACAAACCATGGAGATAACAGTTGTTTTATATTTATATATACCACACAATGCCTCGATCCTATCAGTGGGCCACATAGGATTATGGTCAAATACATTTCAAGAGGTTTTCAAAAACATAAAAGACAGTTAATTGGACTTTGATCAGACAGTAAAGGTATTGCAAGATGTATGTGTGGGACACATTGGCAGAGATCAATACGTAGACTGTAAGGGTACATTTCATTTGTGTAAAAAAGGCACCCTCATCTCCTTCATCAGCAATATGATGGGAGCCTATTTGCTTTCATCTGTCAGGTTCTTAAACATTAGTGCAGATGAGGGAATGGAGACATGGCCACTTTAAGCTATTCAGCCCAAGACTACTTTAAAAATGCATCATTCCCTCCTCTCTCCCTGTAAGAAATCTATGTTCTGACATAACTTGATCGGTGAAAGCAATGTACTGTAGGCTAGTGGAATTCTCTATTTCATCTGTCCAACTATGTGCATAGTTTTGTATCAGAACAGGGCCCAATATACTACAGAAGTCAGGGAAGGTAGAAATCGGAGGACACACATGTTTGATACCATTCCTCATTTCATTCCATGCATTATAATCAGCCCCTGCTGTAGAAGTATAGTCTACTTCTGCACACAACTGGGCATGTATAGGACAAGGCAGGGATGGGATGGGCTGAGCAGACCTGCCACAATGAGCTCCCTGTTATCACCTCTAGCATAGTAGAGCCCCTGGGCTAAGATAAACATAGACAGCCATTTTATCCCAATGCACACCCATTATATCACAAAATACACACCTGTTATATCACAAATAATAGGCTACACCAGGGCATTTGGCCTTTGCTATACAGCCAGGTATTTGAATGAGAGAAACTCAATCTAACATACATGATGAGGAGCTTAAGAGTGTTGTTTAAAAAAGCCACTGGTACGAAACACTGTTTTTGTAACAATATCTTATGAACACTGTCCACAAACAAGAAATTGTTTAACCATTTCTTAAAACAGAATTCAGTTTACTTTTCCATGATGTGTTGGCAATTCTGAACGCACACTGTTCTTAAGTACATAAAGTGTGTGTAGTTCAGGCGAACTGTATCTGATAGTCAAACAAGTGCGAGTTTTCAGTCAAGGCTCACGTAGCACAGAGGCAGACTATGAGAGAGGACGTGCATTGTGTACATGCCTGCTGGTACAGTGTGGACAATGGGGCTGAGGGGAAAAAAACACACTTGTTTACAGATAAACTGGTTTGGACAGGAAGCCTGTTAGGAGGAGCTCACTGTTGTTAAACAGGCGTGTGGAGAGCCAGGGATGAGCCAGCAAAAACACCACCATCGCCTTAAGGGAAAACCCTGATGCATGGTTTACATGCAGACATCAAACACACACTTATCAGACATCTACAGGTTAATCACACTTTGGCTAAATGATGGATTTTTCACAAAGCAAAAAAAAAAAGAGAAAAAAAAAGAGATACACACACTAACCACTGTTGCCAAAGGTCATACGCAACTAGTTAAACCAGAAAATGCTGTTCACTTCGTTACACCAAGACACACATCTACAAGGTAAAAAAGGTGTTACGGGTCTCTATGAGTAAATGTGCACAGTGGCTCAGCTCAACTCAGCCCCTGAATACTATAGTTTGTTCTGCATTGTGTCACTGTCACATGAGAACACACTGCCTTGCATTAAGGAGGAGATCCTTATGACTCACGAAAACACAAGTCACATGTCACTAAACAAATGAACCATGCTACTCACACTGCTCAGAGTTTTTTTGCAGGCCCAAATGAAATCACATCATAATGCATCTCTTCATTAGGAGGGTCGGGACGGGGGACGGGGGACAGGGGGGCTCTCCCTGCTTCTTTCGCAGATGAGAGGAACAAGAGCCACAGTGTCGCGTAGCGTAGTGTTTGGGCACAGCGGGGCGACCCTGCTGCACAGTTGCCACGCTGGGACAGATTTAACCTGATGTAATTTGATTTCATGTTAGATGACTTGCGTGCATGGCTGGCTGTTACACTCAGCTGCTTCTCATTCAAGGAGGAGTTTTATGTGTTCCCCCCCCCCTCTCTCTTCTTTCATGTGACTCCAAGGATCGCCCTTCACACCACAACCAGACACGGGACAACATCACATCACATCACAGAAGGAGGAATGTTAGCAGCAGGAGAGTTCACAACACGCTACATACAGTCTCATACAATGACAGCCACGCATATACTATATTCTCATTTAAGCACGCATAGCATGCCATGGCACTGTACTTCAGCTCAGAGAAACATATAGATAAAACCTTGTCCCTATGAGAAGGCCTTGCTGTCTTCTCCGTGCACCCAACTCCACATAGAGCCTTTGCCCCTACCCGCAAGCCCATCAGAGGGAAAGGTTGAGAGGTTACCATATGCTTATATATCTATCCAAGGTTTTTAGATGTACATGATGCATATATATTAGGAGTTGATTTGGAACTGGGCATGTATCTGTCGTCATCCCTACCTCTGGTTATCCATCCTTTCATTAGAGACCTTGATGGCCTGATGTCTGCCCCTTATCAGCCCACTTTCAACCTAGCCTTGGGAAGACAGGCCATATCGCCGTCTCACTTTGTTGCTCCCCCTCAGTGTTTCTCCCTTAGGATACATTCCAAATGCCTTACACTCTATATACACGTCTGTAGATCAGAGAGGATTGATAAGGTGTAAGCAATGTAGTGACATTTCCACTCAGCCAATCAGAGGTCTGGATTAAGCTATTACCATAATGCTTATACCTATTCAATCCTATTAGATCTACCAACATGGTGAATGAGTAGGAGCTAAGGGCCGAAACAAAGTATCTCTATCTGTTACTTGCTCATTACACACACTTTAACTGAGGTTATAAAAGCGATTTGATTAAAAACAAGGTAAACCACTCTTTCCCCCAAATTGAGCTAGTTTAAGTGTGAGTGAGCACAGCATTGACTTCCAAGCATGGACTTTTTTACACCACACAAAAGCGGCAGATTTGATAAATCCACCTTGATAGAACTTTCATACCAATTCAAAGCTAAATAGACTCACCCCGTCAACCATTTTTTCTGACCTGTTATTGAAAAAGCTTACAACAGCAAATGCACAGCACACCCAGTCCAGCCTAAAATCTAGACAGGCACCAGTCTACTAGTCATTGAAATCAGTCAATACCCTCTATAACTGTGCCTGTAAACACTGTAAGTCATGCCCAGAGTAGCAACTGACAATTGATGTTGCAATGTCATCATTCTCCCCTGCCACACCCCAAACACAAAACAATCTCTGAAAAGCTAAATGTAAACAAACGTGAAAAAAGACGATTCAGTCTTAAGAGGTGTTACTTCCCCAAAGCTCAGAAATGAAGGAGATTCTGATAGGAGAAGGGTGACTGGTCTCGAGAAAGTACCAGGGTAGTTTGTGTAGAATAGGACAGTATAAAGTCAATGCCTGATTAAAATTGCTTGAGATGATCATGAATGTGTTCAACAAAACAGAGTGTTCAGCAAGTTACTCAAATAATGTGTTTCAATTTGAATTGAAATGCTTCTAAGTTTGTTAAACTTAGATTAAATTTAGCCTTTGACTTCACTACATATCATTTTGTAAAAGCCATGAGCGCGCAGACTCTTAACTACATTAAGTACACGCATACAAAACCTATCTGTGCTCTACCCATAGAGGGCTTGTTTGCATCTTTATTCACGATTCTCACCTCTTGCTCCAAAAACAGCACGGTGAGTCCTCTAGAGAGAGAACTGAAGAGACACTCCCAGGGACTCTCTATTGATGTCTCCTTGGTGCCCCTCCCCCTCCCTCCAAAAGACATCTGTAGCAGCTGCCCCCTTGTGCTCCTCACAGCAGGGCAAATGTGTGTGTGTGTGTGTGTGTGTGTGTGTGTGTGTGTGTGTGTGTGTGTGCGTGTGTAAAGGGGGGTATGGGGGTTAGAGGGGGGCGTGTTAGGACACCTCCCCTTTTGGAGGGGGCCAACCCGCACACTTGTGCGACATCACATTCATCAATGGCTAATAGTCGCTAGCAGGTCACCCTGAAAACACAACAACAACCTTTGACCCCTTTTTAGCACAAAGCCTGTGCACTGGTCACACTGGCCCCTGGATCCCTTTTCTCTCGCTCTCTACCTATCTCTCTCACTCTCTCTCTCTCTCTCTCTCTCTTACACACACACACACACACACACACACACACAGAGAGATGATAAATACTTTCTTTAGGCCAACGTGTTCACATTCATTGATTCTAAAATGTTGTCAACATGTAAGAAACACTAAACAAAATCACATGCTTGGCAAGCTGATCTTGCAGCTGATCTTAGCATGTGTGACTATGTCTAGTTTAAGAACACATACAGACACACAACCACATCAGATTAAGCTTGTAAAACGATGGGAGCACAAATGTCATTACAGACATCCCAACAAACTTCAGCTCTGCCATCTCCTCTAAACAAATAGCAGGTGATGTGATTCACATTTCCCCAAACAGTTTTAAAGTGGATTTAACAATGTGTATGCTTTTTTTTTATTTTATTTTTTTATTATTATTGTCATGAAATACTGTGCTTTAGCCTAGGTCTATAAGAGCTATTAAGCAGAGGTTAAGAGCAAACATTAGGCTACTTAAAAATGTTTAATTCCCCATTAAACGGTTTGACAATGTAATGCAAGTCTTTATTTGCTCCCACCTGCACTAGGCCTTCATTTTCGCGGTATAACTCCAAACAGCTCTGGAACTTATGCGGAAGTCCCTCCCTTCTTACCGTTGTACCTCGATGATGTAACCCCCTTCCAAATATAGCATGTTGTCGATGGTTAAGAGGCTTTACCTCTGGCGGAGGCCGCTGTCTGTTAAGCGACGTCACCGGGATCGGATCGTGTTATTATTGTAAACAGCCCGCCTGCTTTCCACTGACGCTCTCTGCCGAACCAACTAGGCTATAGTCCTTTGTTCACACAGTCAAAAGACAAGCGCGACAAAGCAGTGGGATACGAACTGTTTGTCAGAGCAAATGGTGGATTAAACCATAGGGCAACGTCGACTGCACGACAGAAAATGAGTTTTATGTATACAAAACGATCGCGCGTGTTTTATTTGGAGTTGCGGCATGTAGATCATAACACAATTCCACGAAACCGGCTCCTCGTTCTTTGCATGAAAAGTGTCTACTACACTTTATGATAAGGTTGTTTTTAGACAATAGGCTACCCATAAGAGTGAATGCCAATTCTGAAAGAAAAACTGTAGCCTATCAAAATCGTGTAAGCGGTTTAATAGGGTCTTTCGTCTAAATATAATTGTCAGAAATTGCAGCCAGACGAGACATCGCACTGGCCGAGCCTCTAGGCTACAAAACAATGTTCAATGTTATCCACTTATATGAGATTAGTTAATGGCAAATAATGTTCAACTGAAACAAAAAAAACACGTTATAACTTGCTGAGTGCAGTTCGACGTATTTTTTCGAGAGCATAAAGAAATTCATGTTGAATCGGATATGGCACTTTGTGTCACATTTACGCAGGAGAATATCAAACAAACCAACGAAGTGCATAAAGTGTATAGGCAAAGGGTAGGATATAGACTAAATCGAGGACACAACCCGGGGATCAAAACGCAAAAAGTTTAAAGACCAAACCTACGAATGGTTTATGACACTTACTGAACCGTCTCGCAGACAAGTGCTCAAGTGGGGCGACACGGCTCCACGTTAAATCAGATGTACTTAATTATATCCTCAGCTTGATATTTCCATCAACTTGACAACAAGGATCCATGTCCCGATTAAATGCAGTTTCAGCAGGCTTCAAGGAAGTTGTTCTTTTGTTCCAGTATTTATAGGTTGCGTCAATGTTGCGAGAAGGGGAGGCGGAGCGGTCGCACAAGAGAGGGGGAGAGAGAGAGAGAAAAAAAACACATCTGAGCGCAAAACATTCGAGCGCACGACTCCGTAGCCAATAACGCACAGAAAACCCCTCTTCTAAATCCCCAACAAAATTGTCTGATCAGATCAGGTCACGTGCTCTCGAACGACCAACATCCCTCCATACTCACAGTGAACAGTCCCATCTCTCCAACTGTATAGGCTACGGGGCGCTTGCCACGCGCAGCGGAGAATGAGGAGTCAGATCTGAAGCTGGCCGGCACATTTGGGACCGGGAAATGCAGACACACAACACTGCAGACCCAACTCCTCTTAAACAGCATCGTGGTTAGGGCTACCAACTTATTCAACGTAGGGTATATGGCTGCAGATGTAGGATATGCATGCGTGCGGCAATGTTTGAACAGGCTGGGAAAGCATAGGATACTCTTGAGTGTCCGGGAGAAAACAACGACAAAACATTGTTAGGCTACGCTCAGATTTGCTCCCGTTGTTTTCTCAAACTGGAGAGGAATCGCGAATTCGAATATAGTCTAAGATAAAAACAGGAGCTCGTTTGTGTCATCGGATCAAAAGGTGAGCTGTCCGTTTCCCGCGGTTACAATACTCTTGCGTCAGGAGGTTTTCTCGTGACAGTGTTGTCACCAGACTCACCACCAATAAGCAGTTTCTGTCTCCTCCTTATTGCATACCAAGTTGACATGGGTAAGATGCGTGCAATTATTCAGACATCAGCTTACTATCATAGGGCAAACGACATCTATTTATGTGTCCATAAAGAAATTGCAATGTGCCAAATCGTGCGTGATTTTTTGTAATTGGCCTAGAAAAGCCCCTCAAAAAGCAATGCTGTAGGCCTGTACGGCGCAAAGCTCAGAATATTGCAGACAGAGAAAAACCAACCAGCATGTTTTACTGAGATCGTTGCGCACATACCGAACTAAGTAGGCCTACAATAAGCACCTGCAACAGACAGCAGAAACTCATTAATCGGATGCCCTGGCCACTGGAGGCCTATGTGCCTATAGGTATCCTCCGATATTTTCATGTCTGCAGGTGACAGGCCTATAAGCTAACCAAACGCTAACGCTTTGCTTTGTTTCTTCATCTACCTGGAGCCCTGAGAGCAAGGATTAAGGCACCATTTCAATCCATGACAAAAGCAAAGCATACTACGGCTTCACTCAGGATAGCATTGCGGGATAGCAGGCCTACATATGACAATGTCAACAGGAACACATCTTGCTGTGTCGGTGCGATACAGTTAAGGTCAAGCCTTCGTGAACACCCAGTGCGGACGGGTAGGATCTATGTGCAACTGATTGAATTGGGTCACGCTACCTTTTCATCTTCAGAAACATATATCAGAAATCCACAATCATCAAATATTAGGCTACCTTACGTCTGAAGGACGTATTACCTTCTTAAAATAAACCAGGCCCTTTATGTCCAATTCAGAAAAAAAACCTGTCCCATTCAGCTCGAAAAACGTTTTTCAAAAACATCATGAGAATAGCTCACAGTGCCTATTTAGCTCTAAATACAATATGGCCTTTAAAAAAATGACGCGCGCAACCTGCACGAAATTATAGGCCTATGATCTAAATCTAAAATTATGTGGTCTAAAAAGATGAGAAATTAACCCATTACCTGCTAGGTGCCGCCTGTGCCCCATGCCACTGAGTTTGAGAACACAGTGAACATGATTGACGATAGCAATGACGCCACTTTAACCTAACCTGTTACTCATCATCATAAAGTGGCAGGGCCTTTTTCTTTGGTCTAAGAACCCGAATATCCACTAATCTCCACAGGGTCGAATGGATTACTGCTATTCTGTCTCTCTGGTTTAATTTGTGTGTATTTCGATAGGAGATAATTAATCATAAGGGTTGGTTCAGTGACATGTCAGACTGACTGTACATTCAGGCATATTGTTGGTCAAGTTCCGACCTTTAACCGTGTTTCATATTATGTGAATCAAGTTTGACATGGATCTGATATTGGCATGCACTGCAGCAGAAAACCACCTGAGACAGAGTTTGTTTCATGCATCGATAGGCTATAGGCCTACACAGTAACATCCCAATTTCCAATAATTTCCAAAATTGGACCTTTGTGAAAAACTTAATGTATCTTATAATACAACAACATTTGAATAACATGTTTAAATCTCAGCCTGCATACAGTAAACAATGTTAGGAAGTAAAACGCCCGCAATATCGCGTTAAGTTTTATTTTCGGAGGGACGAACGTTTAGGAGGTTGATTTGAAAAGTGGTCTATTTATGGTAGGGAAAAACATTGCTCTTTCACATAACTGTTTGCACAGCTGAAGTGAGCAGTCGGCA
>NC_139666.1:17894994-17957494 GCF_951799395.1 Argentina silus | reverse complement strand
TGTGCTTTATGAGTGAGGCCTGTGACTAAGACTAGCATAGAGTAGGAGGGTGCTGGTGTGACCAAACCAATACTTCACAGAGAGAGAGAGAGAGAGAGAGAGAGAGAGAGAGAGAGAGAGAGAGAAAGAGAGAGGAATGGCAACACCAAACGTGGCCAAAAATAGCATATGTGTGTGGAGTGGAATGCCGATGAGACCCACACACTGACACCAACGAGTTTTCACATCCTGCTACCAGCGATGAACATCCTCATCCCACAAGCAAATGTGTGGCTGATGTGTGTGTGTGTGTGTGGAGCCTGGTGGAGGTAGAAATCGTAGGACGGACTCATTGCAATGCATGGAATGGAATTTAGGATTTCTACCTCCACCAGCCTCCACTGTTGTGTATGTGTGTGTGGTGGTGTAAACTGACGTGTGTGTGTTTATTGGTTTGAGCCACGTTACAATCAGGTGTGGGATTCAGTCAGGATGGGAGGAGCAGATTCCTATGAAAAAACCCCTCAAATTAAAAAGATAAATAAAGAGTACATTGTTTACATTTACTCATTTGAAAGCCAGTGTTTACATGTGGTTTGGCTCATTCAGCCACCTATTGATTAGGGCCCATTTCCTGCTGAATAGCACAATGGTCTCTCTCATATATCAGCAGTTCCTCTTCTCTCTGTCCATGCCTTTCCATTTCCCTCTCTTTTCTCTACTTTCCATCACCCTCTGTCTTTCTTTTTCTTGCTCTCTCATAACTTACACTCACTGAGCACTTTATTAGGAACACTAATACTACTATACTAATACTGGGTAGGGCCTCCCTTTGCTCTCAAAACAGCCTCAATTCTTCATGGCATTGATTCCACAAGATGTTGGAAACATTCATTTGAGATTCTGGTCCATGATGACATGACTGCATCACACAATTCCTGCACATTGTTCAGATTGTTTCAAGCTGTGAATCTCCTGTTCTGCCACATCCCAAAGATGTTCTATTGGATTCAGATCCGGTGACTGGGAAGGCCACTGAAGAACACTGAACTCATTGTCATGTTCATGAAACCAGTTAGAGACGACTTTTGCTTTGTGACATGGTGCATTATCACGCTGGATGTAGCCATTAGAAGATGGGTTAATTGTGGCCATGAAGCTCATGGTCAGCAACAATACTCAAATAGGCTGTGGCATTCAAGCGATGATTGATTGGTATTAACGAGCCCAAAGTGTGCCAAGAAAACATTCCCCACACCATTACACCACCTCCACCATGAGAAGGTGTACAGGTGTTCCTAATAAAGTGTAGGTGAGTATACATCCACAGCTATGTCTCCCTTTCTATTGTTCTTTCGTCGTTATCATTATCATATTTTCTAACCCAAGTTTTGGGTTACTTTCAGATCACGACTCGTCCTCTGGTTTTCCTCGAACACCTCTTTCTCATTTCCCCTCCCTCCCTCCCTCCCTCCCTCCCTCACACCGGTTGAGTCAGTGGTTACTCAGCATCATCAGTGAATATAGCTTATATATGAATCATATCTCATTGTTTGTTTATCTCTCTTGCTTTAAGCATAGCTTACATCATGACTGTGTTTAAGTTTGTTTTGCCACCAGGAAGCAAGATCAGAGGGTCTGACGATAACAATGAAGGAGAACATACCTGGTAGGTGATAGGACGGTAAGAGTCTGTCTACACCTCACCATACAGGGCATGGTGGACAGAAGTAGGAAACAATGTGCTCACTCCAAGGCTCTCATTCTCATTCGGGGTGGTGAATCCTTGAAAGAATGATCCATGAGACATGAGCAAGGTAACACTCTCCAAAAAGAACATTTACATAAAAGCTTCATCTTTAACAAGTGTTCATGAACGGGAGGAGAAATGATCAGTGCTGTCCTGTTCATGTTTTATAACACTGACAAAAACCTGCATAAAAAATGGCGCAACCCTGAATGACAGGACATTGTATAAAAACCTGTACACTTCTATGACAACTAAAGTGTAGGCCTTCAAAAAAGGTCACCACAGCATTGAAAAGAGACATAAAAAACCCCAAATTGTCAAATACCAATATACCACACCAGAGAGTCGTGCTGAATGATGTTTTGCAACCACAGAAAGGACAGTGGCAGTGAACATGAATTATCTCTCAGTGTTCAGGAGGCTGGTCCTCTGTGTTCGGTTCAGATCACGGGATCATACGGCATGCTGGGAGCACACAGTGGCGCACAGCACAGCCAAGTGGACGACAGTGGAAACACGCAGAGAGGAGAGGGGTGGATAACATTGCTTGTGTGTGAGTGTGTGTCTGATGCGTGTGCGCGTCTATATGTGTATGCTTTTGGGTGAGTGGTTCTAACTGCTGTAAATGTGTGTGTGTGTGTGTGTGTGTGTGTGTGTGTTTGTGTGTGTGTGTGTGTGTGTGTGTGTGTGTGTGTTGATTTGTATTGATTATGTTGCTTGGCATCTGTACTCAAGACTGTGTGTGTAACCCAAGGGGTTTTACTAACTGCACATGGAGACAGACAAATGGAACAATCTAGAAAGAAAAACAGGTATAGGACATGAAAGATGGGGACAACGACAAAATACAGCCAAAAAAAGAGCCAATCAGATCATAGGTAGGCAATGGTGCTCTTTCCTCTTTTTATTGTCTTCCCCCCTCTCCTCCTTTATTTTTCTGCCTATCCCCCCCCCCCTCTCTCTCTCTCTTTCTTGCCGGAGGATGCAAACCACCAGGTCCCTTGGCTCCTACCCAGTGCATGATGTCATTTGGAATGACATCACCATGCGGTGTTACCCCTCCTCCCCCCTCTTCCCCTCCTCCCCTCCTCCCCTCCTCCCCCCCTCCCTCAGAGGGAAGGTGCTGCTTGACACACACCCGCCAGAAACACAGACCAATCGGCCAAGATGCCTTGCCAGCGCAACACTTTTCAGGGGAGGGAGGGAGAGAGGAAGGAAGGAAGGAGAGAGGAGAGGAGAGAGAAGGTGAACGAGATAGAAAAATACTAGGAAGAGTGGAAAAGAAGGAGAAAAAAGTGGGTGGGAGTTTAGTGGAGAGGGAAAAGGTGCCGGGGCGCAAGAGAAGGTTGGAGCGAAGGGGGACCGACAAAGAAACAGCAAGAAGGAGCAAGAAAGAGATAAAGAGAGAGAGAGAGAGGGAGAGAGAGAGAGAGAAAGAGGGGTAGAGTGGTAGACTAGTTTAATTGCAGTATTTTGCTGCCACTATTCCACCACAAGGCCCATGCGTACACTGTCATTAGGCGAGCTCACTGTATTAGGCCAGAAGCTGCCTACACGCTCTTTAATTCTATTGTCTGTCCTCCACAGTATGACAGCCTCCTCATCCTTAGGGTACTACGCCAATAGACTCAGGAAAAGCATGAGTGTATACAATATTATGTAACTCACGACAATACACCAGTGCAATAAAATAAACAAATAAAAATCATTGAAGTGTTCCTATGTATCTACAGCACTGTAATAACCTAGGATACAAATGTGGTCCTCTGTGGGTCAGTCGGTAGCGCATGGCGCTAACAATGCTTAGGTTGTGGGTTCAATTCCTGCTGGGACCATATATGCTGAAATGCATGCACTCACTGCAATGTAAGCCGCTTGGGTTAAAAGCGTCAGCTAAATGGCATATATAATTTGTTGCGCTATGTCCCAAACCACAGCGATAAACTGATCACGTACCATGTACATTACAGTGGTACGTAAGTCATGTTTTTCAGGAATGACTTCCACTTCACTATACGCTGACATTACAGTACAGTGTGAGCATGGTTGACATTTCATTCCGTACAATCATTGAAATACTTCATGCACATCATACATGCGAGCCTCTCAATGCATCCATTCAAACACGCCTCAGCTTTATTGAGTGCTGTTGGCACTGTCGTGTAGCGATGATGTCATTCCCAGGGAAAAAAAAGGGGGATCAGCAAGTTTGTGAGATGAGAGATGGAGGGAGTGAATATACAGTATAGTTGGGGAGGTGGATGGAGGCTACTACACCAAGTAAGACACTGGTCTAAGGTCAGTTTTACATTCTTTTCTCAAAAGGTAAAGATAGGATTTAGAGAGTGTAATCTGATCTTTAAGGCCTGTTCTTACAATGAGGGCAATGTCTACCAAAAGAGATGTTCCAGAGGATGGTTTTACAGTAAGGAGGTTTGGGAGTTCTGAGGTAGGTTTTTATCAGTGGCTGTGGCAGGGAGAGGTGGAGGTAATGTTTATGCAAGAATGGATATGGGTTCCTACACGCTGATCTCTGCTATTTCTGTCTAGGTGTGGTTGAGGTGTACGGTCGTGGGGGTTGCAACACACGATGACGCACATTGTTATAGTCAGAGAAAGGGGGTTGCAGTAGTCGAGCTGGAGGGGAGGCTGCCATATCGTGAGGTGTGTGTGTGTGTGTGTGTGTGTGTGGTGTGTGTGCGTGTGTGTGTGTGTGTGTGTGTGTGTGTGTGTGTGTGTGTGGTGTGTGTGTGTGTGTGTGTGTGTGTGTGTGTGTGTGTGTGTGTGTGTGTGTGTGTGTGTGTGTGTGTGTGTGTGTGCATGTGTGTGTGTTTGTGTGCGGATGTCATCATCAGGTCTATAATTAGAGTGTGAGGTCTGGGGCTCTGGTCGTGCCGTTCACCCGTCTGTCTCCTGAGTCGGGGCCAAGGCCCCCGTCACCTCCACCTGCTCCAGCCTCCAGGGGGGCAACAGCTAAATTAAGGCCAGAGAGGAGGTTTGTCTGTGGGGTGTGAGGTGGGAAAGAGGGCCTCCAGATTGTTGGAGGACCAGGGCCCTCATCTGTGTGCCAAGGATGGAGGGATGAGTGGGCGAAGAACCACCCTAAGACAAGGACCTTGGCTAGGAACCCTACATGAAAAAACAAGTTTTAAACACACACCCACATGCAGGCATACACGCACAAACACACACACACACACACACACACACACACACACACACACACACACACACACACACACAAACACAAACACACACCTGTCTTGTCTGCACCTGTTGTCCCATGGAACTCCCCCCTGGCACGTGGGAAGTGTGTGTGTGTGTGTGTGTGTGTGTGTGTGTGTGTGTGTGTGTGTGTGAGTGTGTGTGTGTGTGTGTGCGTGTATGCCTGCATGTGGGCATATGTTTGAGAGAGAGAGAGTTTTGAGGAGATGTTTGGCTGGGGTATGTCAATAAAACCTATAGGTACTGTATCTAAACCTCACCTACCAGAAATCAAGTAACACGTCCTCGCCCCATCCCCCCTATACACCCCACGGCCTCCCCCCTACCCTCCCCTCAACCTTCTACCATCTTTCCCCCATCGCCTCCCTTGCATTGACACGCTTTGGGTCAGTTCATGCGATGGGATCTCCAGGGAGGAATTATCCAGTAAAAAAGAAAAGTCCACAGTTTTAAAAGCTCTGTGTTTCCAATTTACCGCCACATGCTTCAAATTAGCCACGTATTTACTAAGGTCAGGGAGTGGGCACAGAGCCCTTAGGGAGTCCGTGCATGGGGCTTATAGAGATCGTGAGTGTGTGTGTGTGTGTGTGTGTGTGTGTGTGAGAGAGAGAGAGAGAGAGAGAGAGAGAGAGAGAGAGAGAGAGAGAGAGAGAGAGAGAGAGAGCAAAGTCACCATGGAGTAACAAACATCGAACCCTCACTCCAAACGCATGAAAACTCAATCCACAAAATACATCATCCACTCAAAATGCAGTACCATCTGATCTTATACACCCATCACCCTATTCAAAGTACAACTACACAAAAACGTTTGTGCATAAGGGTCAATTCAGTCAGAAGCTTCAGTTCAACAGTATTCAAAAAGCACATTCAACCCCATCTGAAATGTTATGCAGAGAGGAAAGGCTCTGTTTTATTTCTAGTTGTGGTTTTAACTCCGCAAGGCCTTCTCTATATAAGCTAAAGAAAATTAACACAATGGCCCGGGATACTATTTTTGGCCATTTTAAAGTAACCCCAATGTGATTACACTCGGTGGCTGATTTAGAGTAGCTTTTTCCTGGCAGGGGAGCATACAAGAAGCTGTGGTCTGGCTTCTGTCAGAAAGCTAAAAGCTTATTATTAAACCTATTTAGTTCTGGAGGCTTGTTTTATTTGTTCCGTGGCCAAATGACATCCTTATCGCATCTGTTGTGTGTTTTGTTGTTGTTTATATCACTAGTCAGACTGGGGAAAGGCCCTTGGAAAGGGTGTGTGTGTGTGTTCATATGGGTGTGTATGAATTGTTTCAAATTAATGTGTGTGTGTACTGTGTATGTACGTTCCAAGGGAGTGGGGCAGTAGGGTGTGTGTGTGTGTGTGTGTGTGTGTGTGTGTGTGTGTGTGTGTGTGTGTGTGTGTGTGTGTGTGTGTGTATGTGTGTGTGTGTGTGTGTGTGTGTATGTGTGTCTTCTTACCAAGCCTGAAAGCATAAGCGGGAATGGGAGAGGGTCTGGAATCCTGGGATGACATCATTGTCCATGATGTAATTTCTGCGGGGTACATGTGATGGTTGGGGTGAGGTCACACTTTGACTTTAAGCTCGCTGCAGATAATTGACGATGGAACGGCAGGTCACCGTTACGGTTTGAGCCGCGGCAAAGCCTCCCTTACGCCGCGCGTCTGGCTGCTAAAATTCAATTTTTTAATGCCTTTCATTAATGAATTTCCTCCCCGGGAATAATCCTTTGGTAACACTTCCTTTTATAGCATATTCTTTCTTCTTTAAATAACTACATAAACATGTGGTAATAAATAAAAAACTGTTTTTTTAGTTATGAGAGATGGTAGATTAATTAGTATTAATTAGTTAAGAATGTAGAATTATGCTCTCATTATTCGAAATGTACTTTTTTAAATGATCTGAATGCCGCTATCCTCTCTGTGCTCCTTCATTTGGAGAAACAGTGGAAATCCTTAGAGGGCAGACATCAGTCACAATCAGTTACAATCAGGAAGCATGCTACGTGCTGCAAAGGCAATGGACACATTACTGGACATATCGTTGCTTACTGTTGTACTCATGTGCATAAACGTTGTCATTCAAAATGGCAGTGAGCATTGATTTCCTCTTCAAACCATCATGCCATCATCCACTACCTTTACGGCCCCCCTGAGGTATATGCATCGCTAGCCAACCTCACACCCCCCTGGGCCGTCATACCCACCCATAGGCCTACCTAATCCCCACCTTCAACCTCACACATAGTCCATCAGATATCCCCCCTGCTCCTCCTCATCTATTCCTGCATCTTTAACCCTGTAGGACTTAACCCTACTGTCATTCATTATTACCATTATATACCTCCAGTATCTTACTGCTCTTTTATCCCTCCTGGCAACACTACAGTTTACCCCTCCACGCACACATACACACACACACACACACACACACACACACACACACACACACACACACACAAACACACACACACACACACACACACACACGCACACACACATATGCACGTGTGTGTGTATATGGAGGGGTGTGGTGTTGTGCGGGAGGGTTAAAAGAGCAGTCAAATACTGACCTTATGTGCTACACACACACACACACACACACACACACACACACACACACACACACACACACACACAAACTTTGCGGCATCTTAGTGGGCAGTGGCCCATCCATCCTCATTAGTACTCTGCTGCAGCCGGCCGGAGGCGAACTGAACGTGTGCCAAAGCCATAAACCCACATACCTCCCTCCCGCCATTACCTCACCCTCATGATATCATACGACTGTCTCATGCTGATGACATCACACAGCTACATTCACCTTCCTACATTGACATTACATTACGCTTGCCCAGTCCACACTGGTTTCTTCCTCAGAGGAACAAAAGAGACAGAAGGCAAGGTGAGGCTCTGATCAGGAGATAGCACATTTAGTGAACAAATTAACTTTTTGTAAACATATCTGTAATGTCTGAAGTCACTAAAGATATGCAATATGATACAGTGGACGTGATTTACGAAGCATTTGTACCTGTGCGAAATGTCCACCTCTTGTATGTCCACCTCTTGTGGCACTGTGTCTTGGGATATCAAACTCCCACCCAGTATTTTCAATAAATTGAGGGTCCAGATTCTGGTTGAAATCCAACGTTTTAACTGTTTTTAATCATTACTAAGCACTAGCTTAATCACACTCAGTAAAATACAAACACACTTGGAAGTGGCTTCCTTTCCTTGAGTCGTCTCCTTCATCTGCACTTATCTTAAAACAAAGGAATAGCAATGTGGAATTCACGTGTTGCTCACACCTGTTGAGGCCTTTCACATCCATGACTATTGAGATGCACCCATCAACTTATGTCATTTGGCCTGGAAGTCAGAATGGGGAAAGTAGCCTTGGAGGAGCCTTGGAGGAGCCGTGGAGGAGCCTTGGAGGAGCCTTGGAGGAGCCCTGGAGGAGCCTTGGAGGAGCCTTGGAGGAGCCTTGGAGGAGCCCTGGAGGAGCCTTGGAGGAGCCCTGGAGGAGCCTTGGAGGAGCCTTGGAGGAGCCTTGGAGGAGCCTTGGAGGAGCCGTGGAGGAGCCTTGGAGGAGCCTTGGAGGAGCCTTGGAGGAGCCTTGGAGGAGCTCTGCTCAGATGGAGCTGAGACAGTCTGCTTTGCCAAGTGCAGTCGTCATCGGCTCCTATAGCGCCAAATTGGTCAAGCAGCTCATGGGGCCTGAATTGAGTTTTTGTCTTTCTGGGCACGGAGAATGATGTCAGCACCCTTACACAGCGCCTGTCTCGGTCTCACTGCTAATATATGCTGACACCACCCACCTTCTACACGACTGAGACATAAATGTGCTTAAAATGCCAATCTGTTTATCGATCACGAATGTTGGGTCAAAACGTCTGACATTGCTCCAGCGGTGTCCGGTGGCCGCAGAGCTTTGAGCTTGCCTTTGCGGAAAGTATAAATGGGCCTTTGGATAGAGAAACGAATGAGTTTTTTATTGACATGAATTCATAGATCCATCATGTGAATAATTTCACTAAAAGACTGACTCGTTATTTCATGCAGACACTTGTTCGATCCATCTTCTGAGGTAAGTACAAAATGAGATTTTCAGATGTAGTCAGAATCTCATATCTTTGCCTACCTTTTTACCTGTCTTGACCTTGCTCCATTGATCCATCCATCCGTCTATCTATTAGATTTCTATTGACTCATTATGTCTCTCACTTCACTCCATCATAGTAGTACATTCTTCAATATGCACACGCACACGCACACGCACACGCACACGCACACGCACACGCACACGCACACACACACACACACACACACACACACACACACACACACACACACACACACACACACACACACACTACACTACACGCATAACTGAACGGACTGTCCTTTTCCCGGCTGCATCCACCTCCTCATAGATTTATGTGGAATGCCTGGAATCATTTAATTCCAAATTTCTCCCAGCACACCAATGAAAGATGCGGCTAATCCTTTAATGGCTGGTGCTGTTGACGGTGTCACGGAGCAGCCTGTAAATCTAGATGTGGAGGGATCGTACCTCTGAAGCCACGGGACCCCTGACCGCTCTATAACTGTGGAAAAGTGGAAAACCAGCGGATAAGAGAAACACTTCTGTCATAAAACAAGATAAATCATACGTTTCCCTGAGAGTGAGTTTATGGCCACTGAAAGCTCAGGTGACAGGGAAGAGAGGGACAGAGGAGAATGAGAGGTAGAGGTGTAAGGTGTGGGGGAAATGTCGTCATCACACACACACACACACACACACACACACACACACACACACAACCACAGTTGTCTTAAGTAGTTTCACCTGTGAACTAGGTCATCAGTCATGACCTGTGAACTAGCACTGCTATAACAACAGCTGTCATCAGTTCCACTAACACCAGAATTACAACCATCACTGCTGCTCCTGCAACACCAGCAACTTCCATCAGCAACACAGGTTATAACTACTACTGTAGGCCCACAACAATGCTACTACCGCTTCCACTGCTACTACTACTCTACTACTACTACTACTACTGTACACTACAACTCCACTATTACTACCTTCACCAGTTGTACTGCTGCGTATCACCTCTCCTGACCTGACCCAACCTCGGAGACACGACGGCACTGGTGCCCTTGTGGCCTAGGGTTATCGTAATAAACAAATAAACGCATAAATACACAGAGTGCTTTTGGTCTTTCATATGTGCTTGTGTTAATTACAGCCCTGAACAGTCTCTAATTTCTCGGAGCAGAGAGACTGGTGGAGCCGTCTGCGGTGGTCCAGCGGTCGCTAGATGTAATTACCACAGTAATCATCTCTGATCCCTTGTAGCTACGACGGGCTGTGTGTCTTTGGGAGAGAGAGAGAGAGAATGTGTATGTGTGTGTGTGTGTGTGTGTGTGTGTGAGTGAGTGAGTGAGTGAGTGAGTGAGAGAGAGAGAGAGAGAGAGAGAGAGATAGAGAGAGAGAATGACAGTGTGTGTGTGTGTGTGTGTGTGTGTGTGTGTGTGTATGTGTGTGTGTGTGTTTGAGTGAGGACTTTGTTCCTGGAAAACAGTAATTAGGGTTGGTGATGGCGCTGATGGGGAGCTCTGTGGTGCGGGTTGTCTACTTGGCGGCACAGGGAAAAGAGAAGAGGGAGCAGGGGGCCAAGGACCAGTCTGGAAGGATTTGCCCCACCAGTGAAGCCCCTTTTTGGGATAGACAGCACAGTCTGAGGGCCCCTAGAGTGGGGGTGGTCATGGTTAAAGCCAATTCCCCTGTCATCCAACTTCTCATCATAACATAAAGTATATATCATGCTCCAGATTAATTTAATAGGAGAGAAGAACACAGGGAAGGAAAAAAGGGGAAGGAGGAATAAAGAGATGAAGGGAAATGATGGAGGAGGGGTAAGAGGAACAGAGGCAGACGTCTTGTCACAGGATAGACTTGGTACCATAACAGAACATTAAACATCTTTTGAAATGTTGGAATTGTTTCATCTTTGGTTTCTGAAATGCTTTGATGTGTCATGTTTTAACGTCGAGCCTGGATACCTGTCAGACAAATATCTGAGAAGACCGTTAAATTCAACCAAATGTATCCAAACAGACACTAATTCCTTCCCACCAGAACGGGTGAGAGGAAATACCATTCCTCCCCGGTCCTCGCATGGAGCGAGTGATGCTGGGAACAAGCAGGCAACGCCTGGAGGGTCCGCAATAAAAAAAGCTTTACGGGAAGAGGGATTTTTCTGGTGAGAAGACTGAGAGGAAGGAGGGGGTCTATGTGTATGAGTGTGTATGTGTGTGTGTGTGTGTGTGTGTGTGTGTGTGTGTCTGTGTGTCTGTGTGTGTGTGTCTTTTAGAGAGTTCAGACATAACAACTATGCTGAACAGAATACCATAGTAGTGATCTGTGAATTCCTGGCATTCTGATTAGAGTTCTTTCCTCCTGTGTGTTTCCAGGCAGTGGGAGGCTGAGGTTGTTTCAATCCCCAGCTCGCTGATAAAATGTTCTGACATCACAAAGGGGTTCCACGCCACATTCCACGTTCTGCTTCCCGCTCTTCCCCTGTACTCCCGCCCATATTTGGAAGAGAAAGGAAGGGAATCCCGGATCGTGACTCAGGGGCATCTGCTGCCAGGGGGATTTCTCCACATCTGTGTGTGTGTGTGTGTGTGTGTGTGTGTGTGTGTGTGTGTGTGTGTATGTGTGTGTGTGTGTGTGTGCGCGCATGTCAGGCTCCGTCTCTGATGCTGATACAGAAAACACTTAGCCTTAACACTGAATAGACTTCCAAAACTGAATTCAGTCAAAGCTCTATCAAAATCTGAAGCTGCTAAACTAATACTATTCATTTTCTATGTTAGTTTTACAGACATCAGAGCAGCTGTTGAAGTACAAACACCAACATGACTCCCAGGAGGCCCTGTTCCATCCTGTGTGACAGTAGACTGAACCCCTGGGATGAATGTCTACCCTCTCCGGACCACATCCTACCCCCTCCAACCCCTCTCCATCTATGGGTCATCAGACAGACCGTACAAGGCTTGGGGAAGGGGGGATCGTGCATGTGTGTTTGATACCATTCCTCATTCCATTCCATGCATTACAATGAGCCCGTCCACCTCCACCAGCCTCCACTGATGTACTGTACAGTGGATTTGTCCACGATCCCCCCCCTCTCCCCCATTACAAGGAGCCTGTCCTCCGATTTCTACCTCAACCAGCCTCCCTTGCTCTACATGGCGTGACAGGGACAGCTCATGGGAGGTCTGACACATCAACTGTAACTGGTTTGAAGAGAAGAGCTCATCCAAGTGGAGCTGCACTGGACCACGCATGGGGCCTGGGCGGGTCAAGTGGGGTGTGGTCGCCAGAGTGTGACCAACTGACTCAACGCCTCAGCAAAGGCACTGTCTGTAGAGAGGAAAAACATCTGCTCACCAAAAAACCTTCCTCATCTGATTTTTTGGGCCATTTGCGTTAGATACTTTGAACAACATGGGGGCCAAAACAGGGAGGTGAGACAGAGAGGGAAAGGACAGAAATAGACAGAATGGAGCGGAAGAGCGAGAGACAGAGACAGAGAGAGAGAGAGAGAGAGAGAGAGAGAGAGAGAGAGAGAGAGAGAGAGAGAGAGAGAGAGAGAGAGAGAGAGAGAGAGAGAGAGGGGGAATGTCTTCATGACATGAGATTTTTCTTTTGTAGCTATAAGATTGATGAGGAGTGCCATGTCGGGTTTTGGGGGGGGGGGGGTAGGGGGGGCGTGCTGGGCGTGGGGGGTAGGCCACACTAGGAGTCTGGGTCCACTCTAACTAAATTTAGAGCGACTTTGTTCTTTTCTGCATTTTGAGCACAGAGACTTGTGCTGTCTGAGGTTGTCTGTGTGCTGTCCCATCAGAAAGACTCTTTTGTTCTCCATTAGAGTACGAAAAAAACAAACAGGCCCAAAGTCTTTCCTTCAGACTTACTGAAAGAAAGCGTTCAATGAAAGTTCTGTCTGACTGCCTACCTTCATATGCAATAGGCCATACAACATATCAGCCATCCCCTTCTGTCTGTCCCATGAAAACATACATCTGATTATATCCAAGGGCAAAACTAAACTGTACGTTAGAGAAAGAGAAAAAATAAAGAGATCATAAAGAGAAAGAGCATAAGATGTAAAGAAAGAAAACATAGAGAGAAATCATGATATAGAGAAATAGCAACAGAGAGCAATAGATTAGGAGAAACAGTCAGGGTAGGGTGAAAAAAGAGATGCAGGAAAAGAAAGAGACAGAGAGAGAGAGAGAGAGAGAGAGAGAGAGAGAGAGACAGAAATGAACAGAGACAGGGAGATTGAGGCTCCTTAATATAGTTGTGTTTAGTTTTCCGGTGCACTGTACTGCTCCCCATAGGGACTCCTCTATGGCACCGCTTCAAAGCTCCACTGGTCACCCCACGCACACACCCCTCCCTTACTCTTTAGCAAAACAAGCTAATTAGAGACTTGTTAATGGGCCGTACTAAAAGTGCCTGCAGGATAGAGAGATCAACACGACACAGGAGCTTGTTAAACACCCTGCATTTTACAGCAGACTAACTGACCATTTTGACTGACACAATTGTGCAAACTAAGCACTTAATTAATATACACACATGCACAATGGACTCACGCATGCACACGCGCACGCACGCACGCGCGCGCACACACACACACACACACACACACACTGCAAAAACATAATGTTGTTATCTTAAAAGTAAACAAAGACCAAGAGAGAAAGTACTTCTCAGACAGGAACAGTCTAGCTGATGAAGACAGTCAGAGGAGGTAAAGCTGCTCACTAAGTGAGGAGCGCACACACCCACCCAAGCACGCACGCACACACGCACACACACACACACACACACACACACACACACACACACACACACACACACACACACACACACGCATGTTCTCATTTCAACTCCTTGAGGGCTGTTAAGCACTGGCTTATGTCCTGAGTGAGACCTGGGAAACCAAGTACTTACAGAGAGCATAGAGGCCTACTTACTTTAATGTGAGAGTATCTCTGACTTTAAGCCAAAGGATGCTTCTTTACTTAGACCTATACTTTTGTGAGCGGTGTCTCAAACTAACGTCATATAATACTAGAGATGAAAAGCTAAATAATATAGCACTATTGGAAACCAAGGAATTGGCAACTGAGAAAGAGAAAACGATACATGAAATGTTCTGAATATTCTCCATTCATATTGAACTCAGTCAATGCCTTTTTGTGATCTCACACAAAATTAAAATCAAAATCAAAAGATAACACTAGCAATATCAGCCCAACCCTAGACTCCCCACACAGCTACTGGGTTAATTCAATTTATTTGAATTAGAAACTGCGCACTTTTCATGGCTAGGGCCAACAGCTCTCTCTTTCATACAGGGAAGACTGGCAACCTGGTTTACGTACGCCCTCTAGTGACTCAAATGTGAACTGCTTAACCATGAGGATTTATATTGCTAATTTATACAGCCAGACTCTACAAGCACCAACATGTATCACACAGTAACCCTGTCTCCAATTGACAAAACATTGTCTTCGTTAATGTTCGCTGGTCGTCAATTGACAAAATCAGCGCATAAAGTCTAATTTATTTCTTATGTTGTTATTGTGGTGTGTGTAGCCTTAAAATGACGTCATGGAATGTTCCACTTTTGGGATACAGTGTAGATGATAGAATGTAGCGCTCGATTGCTGTATGTTCGTACCGAAGCTTACTCTACTAACAAGTGCTAATGAAGCCATGTGTCACTAAACAGCAATTTACTGTCATTTGTACAGGCTGAAACTGTAAATATAGTTGCAGCTACAGAAATAAAGGCTATACTAAAAAACATGCATACCCCTTGTGGAACGACACAGAGTTGCCCGCCTTTTCTGTCTGCTCACGTTGTTCCCCCCAGCAGCATCCCCATGCCTTCCTCCTATTTACAAGTGACAGCTTTAGCCAGCTAGCTAACTAGCTGTTTTGATTTTAAACAGGCTGCCTAAAAGTAATCACAAATTGCTACTTAATTTGTCTGAAATGGCGACTAAAAAGAAGCGCACACCACATTCACAGAGTGACAGATGGGTCGTAATTGCTGCAGGTAGGTAGCTAACTTACTGACAACAATGTCACAGCTAACTCAGAAAAGCTAATGCTCCATCACCATGAAGCTGAAGCTTGTCAACTTAGTACGGAAACCAACAACACAAGTCCAGTTAGCCACAATTAAAGGTGCAATCCCTTATTCCCTGTAAATTGTTTTGGTATAAAGACAGGTTTAGAGATGGGAATGAGGAAATGTGCCCACTCTAAAATAAGATAGACTACTTGTTTACAAAGACATTGGTTACAAACAATAAATAACCTTATATTTTGGGGTATGGTAAGGTAACAGTTTTGCTAATTCCATATAATATTCTTTGAGAATCAATGGGTATATCATAAATTGAAATTACCTTTGAACAGCAGAACAAATCCCAGATTGTGACTTTAAGTGACATTTTATGACATCATTCCCTCAGTGAGACACATCATAATTCAGCCAGCGACATGATGGTGTCATCATGACTTGTGTTTGAATCTTATTGCCCACAGACTCTGCTGTTGAACCCAAGAACGACAGTGACCCCTCTTTCATTAGACTCAGGAACCCTTCAACAGGTAACATTAGCTATTTCATGTTAGTAATGTCCATCCATTCATGTCAATTCCAATGAAGTCAACACTAAGAGACATGTGGCAGTGAAAGTTGCTTGAAACCTATTTGTATCTACTTTTCCAGATGCAGCTTCCCTCTATCTGTTGGGCAGTGGTGATGTTCAGCTGTATGAGGTCAAAGCCTTCAGTGAAGATTACCACGCCTGGTTCATTGGCCAGACTGTACTGCGAGGTTAGTCAAAAGCCTTTTCTCAATTGTTAGGAACACGACTCCTCTCCTCCATCCTCCACTGGCTTTGTCCTCAGAAAGCATTTGAGGAGAATATGTAAGGGGAAGAACCTAGATCTTCTCCCCCAATGCATTTTCAGTAGGACATGAGTGGAGGACGGAGGAGAGGACCTGAGGGGACGTGTTCCTACGGATTGAGAAAAGGCTACAGTAATGCCATGAAGAGGTGCTGCCATCCAGAACTGTCTTTATCTCTGTACTGCATTTTGCAGTACCTATACACCTTGTTAACTCCTGAATGAAGAACCAGCACCTCTTTTCAGACAGTCTTTATAATATAGTACATCATTTTTATTGAAACTCAATGCTTTTCATTTGAATAGATGGAAGACTTCTGTATGTTACCCCTATGGACCCCCTATACCTTCTGTTGCCCTATTTGATCAAAGCAAAGGTAAGGTTCTTCTTAGATTCACTACACTAGGCATATATACACCCTAGCCCAAGTAGACTACTTGTCATCAATACTGTGTTGACATACTGTCATCCATAGATCTACCTCTATGCTGTCATCACTGTCTGCTTTGTGACATCACCTCTCTGATTCAAGTGTGCTTTTTATGATGTCATCACTGTCTGGGTCACACTTGTCCTTATTGTGACATCATAGTCTGCAGGTCTCCATTGTTTGTTTTCTTCCATTTGTGATGTCTTGTCTGTCTGTCATGTAGAAATAGAAGTTTGTGCGTCACAAAAAGTCTCTACGTCACAAACTGCAGAAAACATGTAAATCGACGTCACAAACATGTAAACAGAAACAGTCTGTCTGTCACATAGAAATAGAAGTCTGTACGTCACAAACTGCAGAATGTAAACAGAACTGGAGACAATCATCATTTTTGGAGATAGACGCCACCGTCATGATTGCTAGCAAAAGTGAATCTAAGCAGTAGCTAACGAATGGTAAAGATGTTCTGATTTGGCCCAAGGTTTAGTACTGGAATTTCCGGTTAATTAACTACCACGCTGATTCTCTTTTGCTAGCAATCATAACACGAACGCCTGTCTCCAAAAATGACCAGGGTATTCAGTTGTGTTTACATTCTGCAGTTTGTTGTGAAATACCCACTTTCACAGGGGTATTTCTGTCTACTTCCCTTTGTTACATCATCTCATTCTATCTCTACTCCTAAGTTTTTCTGTCTTCCTCCTTTTGTGACATCATCTCTGTCTGTGCTTTGCAGGGGAGGTTCCAGCCCGTAGAGCAGGTTGTAATGGATGATGATTTCCCAGCATGCTCCAGGCTGCTCAGCTGTACGCGCTCTCTGGTCTCCCTGCACCACATCACTGAGGAGAAAGGTCAGAAGTCAATGGGTTTAGCTGACGTTAATCAAAGGGTCATGCACAGTAACTGGGTGTGTTGTAATGCTCCGTCTCTCACCCCTTTCAGAGGTAGGGAGCCTGAAGTTTCACCGCTATAGCCAGGAGAGAACAATGGACTGGCTAAAGAAAAAGGTAACCAAATGCTGCCTGTCAGCTGTGTTCTCTACATTCATTCATATTCTCTACATTCAGTCCCCTTTCCCCCCTGATGCATGCTTTTGTTCCAGCCCAGCGCTATCACACAAGATTAAGCTTATCAACTAATCAACAAGCCTTTGTGGGCTTCCCAGGACTAGGAGGGTAATAACTGATGTTGTGGGTTGCTGTGTACCTCGTGTTTTCAGGCGGAGAGGACGGTCAAAGCCCTCAGAAAGAGTAACATCTCCGTGGGGGAAGGGGTGAAGTCGACGACGTTCGTCAGAGTGAAGCTGGAGTCAGAGGCTGACGATGGTGAGTCTTTTTTTATTTTTTATTATTATTATTTTTTAATGCTATGACAACATTGACCAGCGGATGGCGCCAAACCATTGCAAAGACCATGAGTTTACACATCAAACTCAGTGTGAAAGCATTTGACGTCAAACAAGCTGATATTACACAATAAATAAATAAATAATGTAATTATCATTGCATTATTGTGTGTATAATGCCATGCTGCTTCAACTAATCATACGATCTCTCTCCACAGACGATTACCTGCGGTATGCCCATGGGATGATCTCAGAGTACATCAGTGAAGACTTGAGCAAAGCCCTGCTCAAGCATTTAGGGTATGTACACATTGCTCATGTATTGTCTAAGTCATCAAGAATAAGGAGAATTGTACCAATGCTACAGTAAATCAGTGATTATTGAGGGTATAATGCAGGTGAAGCAGCAATACTTGTTTGTGATAATGCAGTGGTCTTTTACCTCCCTCCCTCCTGACAGATTACCTGAGCTCCTAAGTCCTAAAGAGGTGGAGCCTCCTTCAAAGGTATGTTCTTCAGCTTTTCTTTGGCTTTCGTGTCTCAGGATGTTACATTTGCATACAGACATGTAGTCATTGATACATCCATTCTTGTTTATGTTATTGTAAGTTGTAAAACGTGATATGCTTTGATGTCTGTATGTGTTTGATGGAGTCACAGTGTGGTCATGGTAACTGGTGTGTCTGTGGCGTGATTGGTGTTCTATCTGAGTGATCTAAAGCTGAGTGATCTAAAGCTGGCCAAACTCTTCTGTGTTCGGCAGAAGCGGAAAATGTCTGACATGCCAGTGGAGGCAGGAGAGGACTACACCAAATTCAACAGTGCCGATTTTGCCCGCAAAGTGAGTGTACATAGAGCAGGGGGGGGGGGGGGGGGGGGGGATTTATTTAGTTCTTGCATGTCCTTTTTGGGTTTTAGTTTTAGAGGGATATTTGTTTGTAGCAAGGAAGCTTAAGAGAAAGTTTGAGTCTGCAGGACTTCAATTCCAGACAATGGTCAAAGTAGCTTCTGTTAAGAATCATGATATGGACTGTAGTTATGTCCCTCTCTTCACTCAAGGCCGATGAGATTGCTATTGATTTTTCTCTTTTCTTTTCAGCCGCCCAAGAAGATGAGTGCAGCTCAGAAAACTCTTGCGAAGGTGGACAAAACAGGCATGAAGAGTATGTCTGCGTTCTTCAGCCCCAAGGTCAAAGCAGAGAAGAACTGAATGTTATGATGTGTGTGTGTGTATAGTTTATGCTTATGGTAATAAAGACAAGAAAAGAGAACTGTATCTTTTCATTTGTTCTCTTTCAGATAGAACATTACAAGGGTTTGCATGTTTCTGAGCCACTTGTCTTGTGCCGATAAAAAAATAAATGGATTGATGCGCACAACTTTCTAGGCAGACGGTGCATTACAGCGAATGAATAGCTGCAGTTTCTTCAAGGTTTTGAACCTTTGTTGTATGAAAAGATGTACAACATTGTGACGATCAACTTACATTACAAACTTTGTGTGAATGAAATGTGAATGTGAAATATTAGTCTCACTTAGTCAGAATCGAGAGATGAGATTCTGGGTCATATATATATATATATATATGATTTTATATATATGATTTATTCATTCAGTCGATGGTTACTGTGTTGTCTGTTTGGTGAGTGTTGTTAGGGCAGGGCTCGGCTCCCCATCTAGGCTCCCTGGGCTCTCAGGTGACTGCAGATGAACACAGCAAGTACAACCTGTGGTCTCATATTTCAGAGAAAGTGCACTCAGTCAACAGACCAGCTTCACATTAAGTCATGGAAGAAATGTGCCAGTTATGACCCATTTTAATGTAAATAAATAAACATTAATACAAATGTGAAGTCACAATGGTGCCATATAAAACTCAAACTTCTGTAGCAGTGACTTGCAAAACTTTGGTTAAGATATAGTGAAGTCTATATAATGAATCAAGTTATATATAGGGTGATCTAGTGAACACCTTTGACCATCTATATCTTGATCTGCATTAATGAAATGACATACCGGTAGACAGGCCTACCTTGTCCAATGTCCACTCTCCCTAGTGATCCTAGTCATATGTACAATTAATAAATTGAATGGGCAGTTGTATTTGTTTTATTTTTACACACTTGGCTGTTGTGTTAGCTGAATCATTTGTTTAGGCAGGCTAACTGGGTAGCCTGTGTTTGTAACACTGGCCGCGTATACGCACCATTGTAGATCGGGTTAGACACATTACTCCAGAAAAGCCGCCGTATTATTAATCAGGTCAGAAGTACAAAACCGAAAAAATAGTTCCACAAACGGCGAGGGATTAGAACGTTCTGGGATCCTCAAAGACAGTGCTTTCGTTGGCTCGCCATCCCCTCTCTCAGTTCCCACTTCCTCCACTTCTTTAACATCACCTCTCTCTCACTTCCCCAGTTACTTCACAACTCTTTGTTGTGTTTTCTCCCCGTGGTGTTTCCCTGCCAGCTGCTGTCAGCGGGACCTCCCCAAAAGTGACCTCCGATTACCCCGAATGGTAGGCTTAAACACACAGTCTACGATTGGATCTTACTCTTTCTTTTTCACTTTGGGCTTGAAGCGCAGAGTCTGAAATGCGCTCTCGACTACTTTGGGCAGATGCATTGGGTTCCTCTGAAGCCGCCGTCGGCTACTTGTGGTCCCGCTGTCGTTTTTCTTCTTGGCCGCGCTTTCACCGGCTTTCCCCGGCTTCTTCAGCTTGGAATCCTCCATCGATAACCGCGGGACCCGCATAACCCAGTTTGAGTGGAGGTCGTGCTCACTGGTGCTGGTGGCCACTGAGAGAGAGAGAGAGAGAGAGAGAGAGAGAGAGAGAGAGAGAGAGAGAGAGAGAGAGAGAGAGAGAGAGAGAGAGAGAGAGAGAGAGAGAGAGAGGTTTAGGCGTAAATACTTTCATTGAATGTCAGGCCTTTTCTAGGCCTAATTATTGCCAACAGCGTTGCCCACAATGAACAGCTCCTGCATGGTGCTGATACCCTAAACAAACCCACGAAACTTACCAATGAAGTCTACGTCAGCGTGCCCGTCATCTATGTGAGGTTTACGCGCGGGCTCAGGGTCACAGCTTGCAATGACAGCGTCGAAGAACTCGAGAGAGTCCTCCTCGTTGGGGATTGGTGGGGCCGAAGGTTTGATCCTTGAGATCTGTGTGGTAAAACAAAACAGCAAAGTTTAGCTGTTGCATGGCTCTATAAAGGAAAGAAGATAGATTTCTTATGTATTATCGTTGAGGTCACCAGCCACCTGTGCGTCTTTGGAGGTGGGCGGCTGCGGCGCAGGTTTCTTTTTGGAGGAGACGGTGGCCTTCGTCTCCTTGGTTTTAAGATTGTTGACACTCCTCGTGTACTGGCGTCTCAAGGCCACAAGCTCTTCCAGGTACTGTAAGCAGTTCTGATTCTGAGAGTAAAGCCATAACTGGTCTTCCTGCCTCTGGTAGAAGTACAAGGCTGTGGTGGACTCAAAGCTCACCGTACTTTTGCTCCGTTTTAAAGTAGAGTTGACAGTTGATTGTGTCCTCTCGCCCACGACGAGCATGGAGGTGCTGCGCACGAGCTTCACGGTGCACGCGCTGTGGTAGTCCTGCTCGGACCGGTAGCCGCTGTCTCGAGCCCTATGTCCGTGCTGATTCGGTCGAAACACATTATTGATCTTCCTGAACATCCCTCCACGTGGGCAAATATATTGGTCGTATGATTGACGTGCCCTGTTGACGCACCCATCAGTAGCCTAATCGATCGGCCTATTCTTCAGCTTTCAACCAGGTCCACCGCGCGTTTGAACAACATGGAATTGCTATGATCTTGTCCATGGTGCTGAAATAGCTTACGGTCCGTGAGTCGCAGGGGGAGAAACGCCGGATTGATCATTTCAAGACTCCGTGGACCGTCGCTATGGGGTTGTGGGGGTTGTGCTATGGATACGGGCCCCGTAATTCAACCTTCTCTAGTCTCATTATTATTGAACAGGAGTCGCGTGTCGAATGTCCTTATCGGCACCACAAACCACCGGTGCAATAAGGCTGTGCGCGCCAAAATGCCAAAATGCACACCAAGCTATCACTTGGCCTAGTTTATATGCCCAATGTAGATCAACATTAACAGGTTACCTTCTACTCTAGATTACAGGTGAGTGAGATGTAGGCCTAGTTTGCAAACCTCATACGTACAATCCAATGCCCTATATCCTGTGAAATTGATACCTGAAGCTGGGCCTATCCGAAGTTTTATTTCGTAAGAGAATCCACAATTGGATATTTGAAGTCGTCTGGACCACGTAGTGATGGCGAATAGGCTATGGGATTAGTTTGACCTACGCGTAATACCACAGTTTCCCCGCCAAATAAATTATTAAAGCAACTCTGGTCTCATGTGTCAAGCCCTCTATTGTTGTGCTGGTCTCTCTGCTGGATAGGCATCGACTAACACCAGGCGAGGATCTCTATTAGCCATAGACCGGAGAGCAAGTATATGACATGGAAAATTCCCAGACATGGCATAGACTCCTTCATACACATAAGACAGGCCTAGACCTCTCTGATTGAAAACGTTCCATCACTTACACTGAGAGAGTTTACTGTTGTATGAAATGTTTGTCTGTGATAGATTGCCACAGTCATGATAGATTGTCTGATTGATAAACGTGCCACAAATCTTCATAGTTGCACGGTCACGGAAAGGTGTGTGGATTCTGGTTACTACCGTAACACCCCGCTACACATGGGTCTTCGGTTTCGTGATGGAAATGATGAGTTGTGGTTACTTAACGAGAAGTGCTTGCATTGAGGCAACACTTACCGTTCTGTCACCACCGAACGATTGGTAAATAAAGGCCTACAGGCATCGCCACCAAACCAACCAGATTTGTAATCGATTCTGTATTGTTTCTTGTCCATACTGTAATCCATGTCTCTTTGTCATGTTGATTTTTGGTCTTGTCTCTTGAAGTTTGTATTGTGCATTATGTGATATTTTCAATGTATATTTGGTGTTTGCTTCTTTTGTCTGTTCTGTATGTTTTGTACCATTGATGATACCATTTGTAATTGTATTTGTATGGTATGATAAGTTCAATGTCACAATTTACTTCTACACATACAATACAATAGGCCCATGACCCCTCACCCGGCTCCCTTTCAACCAAAACCCCCTAAAATGTCTCTCTCTGTTCCATTAGCCTTAAAAGGGGTCACTTCCTTTTACAATGAGAAAGTCAGAAGATTTGAGGTTGAAGTAGTTTCTTTCTGCTTAAATCTAACCTTCCTTCTTCTTTTGGGCCACACACCTGGCCTTACTGAGAAACAAAACTAACCACTGTGTTTAACCTCTGACAGATGCCATGATGTTGCCTCTGGCCAATGTTATGGCACAGCACTATGCACATAATGAGGCATATTTGGTCATTAAATATGAATCTGTAGCACCAGCGTTGTTATTTCAATATCATAGAACTATGCTCTTCAATAATCACCATTTTATTTTAACTACCTAATATTGGACAAACAGCGTGAGTGACTGTCCTCTCACTTCCTCTTGGTGTATAAAGCAGGGGCTTCTCTCACCTGCTACACACTCATATATAAACCCACACACTGCTGTCTAAGTACAGCTGCCTGCACTGCTCAGACACAGAGTATCAGACTGTCCTAAATTCCACGAGGAGAAGAGAGCACATGTTCCACACACAGCAACCAGTGGGGACTATCTGAGTTCAAGAGACGTGTAGCATCTTCAAGATTTGAAGGTAAAATATCAGACTATTACTTTACAATGTTTTCAAATAAGCCACTGTATGCACTAATTGACCAGAGACTGGCTTTACAAATGTGCAAATATTTTACCCACAAGTGTCTATCATGAAATATATGAAAAGGGGCCTTAATGCACATTTAGGCACTAAGTTCTGTCCAAACAGATCTAAAGGAAATGTAATTTCAAATGTAAATGTTTTAGCAGATATCGACTAATTTAAGACATTATCACAGTTTTTTAGGACCCTTTTAGTTCCACTACAGTAAATATAAAATTGTTTTGAATATTTGTGTAGTATTCACATGGCAGAGAGACAAGTGGAGTTTAAAGCAACAGTACAGTACACCAGTGGAGGCTGATAGAGGTAGAAATCGGAGGAGGGGCTCATTGTAATGCGTGGAATGCATGCCATTCCTTATTCCATTCCATGCATTACAAAGAACCCGTCCTCCGATTTATCCCTCCACCAGCCTCCCCTGCAGCGCACATACTGAACAGTGTAAGGCTAGGTCATGTAATATGATGATTGCAGTGGAGGCTGGTGGAGGTAGAAATCGGAGGACAGGCTCATGCATGGAACGGATTACCATTCCTCATTCCATTCCATGCATACAATCAGCCTGTCCTCCGATTGGATGATTGAGATGAGTTGACTACTGCTGTAGTACTCAGTGTTTATTTCTTGTTCCAGCCATGCTGTGTGAGAGCAGACTGTGGAGCATGACGTACTGCACTGACCTGGAGAATGTAGACACACAGCCTCCTGTCACAGACCCCCAGAGGAGTGTCAGGACTGGGTCACAGTCCGCTGCAGCTACCCTGCTCTCCACCTCTCCCTCCTGCACTCCCTCCACACTCCGGGGCTCTCCTGAGCAAAAAAACGGTAAGGGTCGCTCCACATTCCCTAGGATATCCCAAAACCAGAGGCCCTGCAGGGGGAGTGCCCAAATCCAGTCCCAGGCATTTCCATATCAGGCCTTGCAACCCCAGAGGTCCAAGCCTGGAAGGCAGATCTCCCCAGAGATGGAGATCCCTGGGCAGGCTCATTCCGGTGGTGATATGCCCTTCCTGGTGCCCTCCTCCTGCCAGAGCATCTGTCAGAACTACAGCGACCTCCACATCGGAGGGGACCAGGTGCTGCCTCTCTCTGCCCACAACGGGGAGCTCCTGCCCTGCAGTGAGAACCAGGCAGATGGCCCCTTCCTCCAATCCTGTGACGTCCCCCCAGCTGCAGAGGACTCTCCCCCAGAACAGGCCTCCCTAGATGGGCCTCTGTGTCCATTGAGAGGGGGTTCATCCCGCTGGAGGCTGGGGAGTGGACGAGACCGGAGCTTCCTGCTCCAGGGGCGAGAGGGGCCCCTATCTAACTCCCTCCTCAACCGCTACCTAGAGCACAAGCTCCTGGACCTGTACCAGCAGTACATGCTGGAGAGTATGGCCCGCGTGGTGGGCGGTGGTTCTGGGTCGGACCCATGCTCTGCCTGCCATCTGCTGGGCTCGGAGTTCATCCTAACCAGCCTGGATCAGATCACCCTGCAGCTGAGCCGTGAGGGGAACCTGGAGGCTGGCCGGGCCAAGGACATGGTCCTCAGCTGCTTTCTGCGGGTGGCCAGTGGCCTGCAGTCCAGTGAGATCAGCACCCCCATGCTGCAGATCTCCAACGAACCATCCAGAGACACCCCCACTGATAATGAGGTCCAACAACCCTGCCCAGCAGCACTCACCTCCACTGACCCCCCAGTTAAAGATACCCTCGGACCATCTCCCGGATTACTGAGGCTCACTGACCCCCTCCAAAATTCTCCAGCAAATGGGTTACTCTGAAACACACCGACAGCATCAGAAACTGTGACTGACCTGAGATCGAAACAAACAAGGGAATGCGATTATGATTTGCTATTAACTATAATGCTTTTCTCAAACTCAAGGGATTTGACACTTCTTTGGGGGGTGGAGGCAATGATCACAGTAGAGGAAAACAAGGGGAGATAGACAGAAAGGGATTGGACTAACTTGGGCTTGGAGAAGCGAAGGGAGCATGAATGTACATGGTTGATGAAAAAAAAATAAAGTGTTGATTCCTCTTGCACTACGTTGATATTTCTCGCAGACTCTCACTACATTCCCCTCCGTTCTCCCAGTTCCCTTACCTACAGTTCTGCTGAGCTGAAACAGCTTCAAACAGCTGTCATCACTACTGTAAGTACAATTATATAGAAATTCAAGTGGATAGCCTGAGGTTGAGAGTAAAAACGTGTTATGTTTTCATGTGGCTACACAATGCATTAACATGAATGTATTCTACACACATGCGATCCTGTAGGTTTCAACATTTAAAATATATGGATGTTAAAGAAATAACAGTGGTGGACACACACAGGGAAAACATGCTTTCCCATCTCCTTCTCCCATCTCCACATATGTTTTCAAACCCTCTAAATCGTTTCTAATACATTTTTACATTTTTACAGATTATACAACAGAATTATTATGATTTACAGTGCCTTCGGAAAGTATTCAGACCCCTTCACTTTTTCCACATTTTGTAATAGACTCAATTTAAAATGGATTAAATTAAAAGAATTTGCCATCAATCCACACACAATACCCCAGAATGACAAAGCGAAAACAGGTTTTTAGAATTTTAAATTTATTAAAATTGAAATACAGAAATACCTCATTTACATACGTATTCAGACCCTTTGCTATGACACTCTTAAAATTAAAATGAGCAAAAATGCAAAAATGTCTTCAACAAATCACTCAATAAGTTGAACTGAGTCCATCTTAATGCAAGGATAATAGTTCATGTAATTTTGGAATTAATATCTTTGTTTTTATAGAGTCTCTGATTTGCATTGGAATCAATTACGATAATTATAATAAATTAATGAGGAGTATGTTCAGTCATCTGCTGTTTAATAAAACTGCCACAAGAGGGGAGCATTGAGTTAACTGCATTGTATGACGGAAACAGGCAGGCAGACAAAATCTCTCTCTTTAAAACTTGTTATTCTGACACATTTTTGTCTCAGTCATTTCTCTGACCTCCCATCTCCTGAATCACTCCCACCTTCAACTCATTCCCACCCCATCCTCTCTCTGTCTCTCTTCACTACTAAACCACCTTGAGTCTATCCAGCTAATAGTTCTTATCTCCCACTCCCTGTTCTCTCCCATCAATGATGTCATCGGGACTTAAATCTAAAGAACAGAATCAGACTGCGACTGAAACAAACATTCCACTGTGTATGTGTGTGTGTGTGTGTGTGTGTTGGGGTGGGTGGGTGTGGGTATGTGTGTGTGTGTGTGTGTGTGTGTGTGTGTGTGTGTGTGGTGTTGATTTTTCTGAGCCATGTGAAAAATAAGGATCTCTGCACACTGCGGTTTGTGTTGGGCACAGCTGCAGACACATCCCACATGAGCAAATTAAAAACAGAACCCGCCATGGTTGAAGATCAGTGGAGCCGAAATCGGAAACATGTTTATTTTTCACATTTCCCTTAATGTAGTCCTTTAACCACCGTACCATTTCGGCTCAGTGTAGCAGTGGCCTTCTAAGCCAGTGTTCGATCAGCTTCCTTGTTTCCTGTCCAAACACAGAGCCACTAGAGGAAACTGTGTTTACAGAGCCGAGCGCCGTAGTCAGATGCCTGTGAAGTCTCAAGGCCGTGGAGACACATGTTTAGTATTTCTGCCTCAAGCTGGCTCCATCATCCCAGGTACATGTTAAAAGAACCAAATCCTGTCAAATCTAAACAAAAACACGCACATAAATATGATTCACACACTACCAACCCCCACAGTGTGAGCTATCCAAACAAACTGATTTCCAGAGACCTTGAGAAAATGAAAAACAGACCTCTCGTTCCAGCTGAGGTTAGGGATTGTGGAGATGGCTGAAGGCAAGGCTAGGGTCTGAAGTCTCACACACACCTATTTTAGCTTATTCATGAACCAAAACCACCTAAATTTACAACCTGTAGACCACTACTCAAGAAAAGCAAAAGCTAATTTTCATTCCACAAACCCCAGAAAAAAAGAAAAAAATTCAACCTGTACTGATTTCAGGTAGCTAATATAATAGTGTGCTTTATGAATAGCCATTATGGAGGGAAAGTTCTATTTTCACTTCTTAATTTTCCATCATTACTGCCTGTGTGACTCACAAAACCAGACAGTCTGAGATCACAGAGAGAGAGGCCACAAAAGGAGAGAGCGGGGAGAAAGAAAAAAGAATGAAGGACAAGGTGAAGGAAATTATAAAAGAAAAAACAACTTCTACTCTCCCGATACAGAAATGAAGCTATCAGGCCCAGCTGAACGAGAGCAGTAGAGTGTCTTTCAGGGGTTCATAAAGTAATTTCCTGGTCACAAAGAGCTTTAGACATGGAGGTCAGGAGAGGCAAGGACACAGGATTTAATAAGGTTGCTTGGACCCTGAATATTGTGGAGCTTTGTGCCTCTCTTTACAGTCGTATTTTACTCATCAATCTGCCAGAATATCGTTTAGTTTATTGCCAGTTTGATGTTTTGGGGTTGCTTGTAGTTTTTTGTGTCTTTGTTTATTTCAGAATTGAAATCTGACACCACAGGGATATTACAGGCCTTTTGATCAGCAGGTGAAATGCTCTCTATGATAACAACTTGTGGCTAATGGAGAGAATGGTCAATTCATTGACTGGATAATACATCTAATTAGGTTCAGGAGATGAGAGACACATTCAATACAAATAACCATACAGAAAACACGTTTTTGCTTGCAGGCATGCGCATGAACACACACACATGCATCCACACGCGTGGCATCTCATTCAATTAAATAGTCATTTACATGTGTTCAGCAGCGGGGAGCTTTATCCTGGCTGCTTGGACGGCCTTGACTGGGACGGTTGCTTGTGATTACATCCGCAGGAGTGACCTAGTGCCACAATGTTCCATGACAGCTCTGCTCTGTATCCGGCTGATTGACACTCGGACACGCAGGCGGGAGTGAACGGGAGAACACACATTTCCCAGTCGGTTAGCTGCTCAAGGTCGCACGCTGCCTGTGTTGGAGCGAGTGACCTTGGCTCAGCCGGAACCGACTGAGAGAGACCTTGAGAGGGAGCGGGGCAACAGGACCTGGCTCTCAGGGAGCACACAAAGCAGGGGAACATCATGTAATAATGCACGGCCATAGATCACCTCATATGCTACGCTGATGTGGAGGCCATTCTACTGACTCACACACAAACAGCTTTTTTCTTTTCTCAGTTTCATGGAGCTTGGCCCTTTACTGAACCATTGTTGGTCATGTTTCTGAAAACTTAAAGTACTTTGTTGTTCTATTTTGTTGTATCATTTTAAAATATAAATATAAAGACATAGCACACAGTGAATGAAGGAATTAGCACTTCTTTACAGTACTATAAAGAAAACATGGTAACAATAGGTTCAGTCTGGCACTCAACAGAAGTTGTCTACTGGAGCTTGTTATGATAAATTCAGAAGAAATTCGAAATAATAATAATAATAATGAATTAACAATAATTAATAGTTTGTTATTGTGTATTACTATAGTAGACCTACAGCCTAGCTGATGAATCCAGCCCAGCCCCAGATGGAATCCAGTACAACCCAGACAGAAGACTGAACAATACAAACAGTACAAAGCAGAGCACAGGCTGCTTAGCAACTTAGCACAAAACTCGGTTCATTTACGAAAGCTCTTTGTTTAGTGGGAGTTTTATAATTTATTTCTATTACAATAAATGACATTCTCATTCAAAGGCATTGTTGAGGCAGATGTTGTGTTATTATGAGGTAAATAAAAAGCATCGCACAGCGTAGGCATGGCAACATGACTCACTTCTGAAAGTGAATCATCAACAGATCACGCTATCATGATGACGTCCAATATTACATGATCGTTAGGGGTTGTCACCTAGGGGCGGAAGAACATCTGTGCAAACTTGGTCTCATTGTTTTCTTGCAACATTTGACCACAGCATTTCACTTTGCAAATTTTTCAATCATCCAATAAGCTGCTATTAGAACAGAGTAAGTGCGGGTTACCTCTGTCTCCTCTGTCGTTCTCACACTTCCTCTCCTCTTTTCTCTCTGCCTCTCTTTTCCTTTTCCTCCCCCTCTCTCTTTTTGAATCTCCCTCCTATTCTCTCTTTCCCCTGTCTCTCATCAACCTCTTTCTCTCCCTCTCCCTGCCTCTCCCTCTCTCCCTCTCTCCCTCTCTCTCCCAGCCATTACCCCTCCTCCCGTCTGTCTGGTCTTCGCATGGCAACATTGTTATTAGTGTCATAATTTACCTCCTTATGCAAACATGACCCTGTCCTCTATACGCGCAAAGGCAAAATATTCATTCTGTAGTCACCGTGAGACCAATAAAGAATGAGATAGGAGGGACATAAATTACCTCCAAAAAGCCATTTCATATTTCACTGAGTACCCTCCCCTCCCACATACACACATACAGATTCACATTGTACGTAATGTGATGTGTGTGTGTGTGTGTGTGTGTGTGTGTGTGTGTGTGTGTGTGTGAGTTCTCTGTGATGGCGATATATGAGGAAGGTATATCTCCTAGTCTGACATGTGATTAACATAAGTAGGAGAGACAGGAAGAGAAAGAGCCAAAGGAAGGACAGGTTGAGGAGAGGAGAGGAGAGGAGACAGGAGAGGGGAAGAGAAAAGAGGAGAGAAAAGGGAAAGAACAGAAAGAAGAGAGGACTGAGAGGAGGACATAGAGGGGGAGAGGAGCAAGAAGAGAGGAGAGAGGAGAGGAGCGATGGGAGAGGAATCAGAAGCCGTAGGAGACAACTGAGGAGAGGAGAGGACTGAACTGTAAGCGTAGTGGAATACGACTCTTTAAGACCCATAACTGCACCCTCTGGGTTCAGTAGCTTACGGAGACTTATGGGTTTGACCTTGGCTGCCTCTCCCCCTCCTCCTTCCTCCCCATACATTACCCCCAATCCTCCCCTCTCCTCTCCCCCCCCCCCTCCCTCATGTCCCTCTCAACCTTGGCTAATTAGCTCACAGCCCCAGGGGGATATGTATAGCACACAGTACATCCTCAACAAGGACACAACAGCAACACCTACTCCACCTCCTCCTTAGCCTCCTTACTCACTCACACACATCTGGCAGTGTGTGTGTGTGTGTGTGTGTATGTATATATATATATATATATAAATGTGTGTACAGTTTGTGTCCGTTGTAATTGTCTTGACTTTGGAAAATGTCTTCCCTTTTCTTTACCCTCACACTACAGCCCCAGAGTGAGAGGTCAGATAATTGAGAGATAGAGAGAGAGAAAGAGAGAGAGAGAGATGTGTGGAGGATGGAGAGTTGAGTCACCCAGCCACAGTACAGTACATGCCCACCTCGTCAGCTCCAGGAGCTTCATGGTGTTATTACAAGGACTTAGAGTTCCTGGCTGCTTGACCTGACATCACTACTGAATCCTTCTCTTCACCACAGAGCCTAACATTCAGCGTATTGAGTTATGAGTACTGCATCTTACTCAGTACAACCAGTGGAGGCTGGTGGAGGTAGAAAGCGGAGGACGGGCTCATTCCAATGCATGGAATGGTATAAGGAATGGCATTCAAACAGTTTGATACCATTCCTCATTCTGTTCCATGCATTACAATGAGCCCATCCTCCAATTTCTACCTCCACCAGCCTCCACTGATTACAACTCTACTACATGTTACGAATAACATAATCGTTGGTCTTTGTACCAGTCTACTGCTTCTGAGAGCATACAGATTGTTCATGCAAGCACTCCGACTTTTCTTTTTGAAGGGATAATTAAAGTGTAAAGCAACACAACACTCAGCAGAAAAGTAATAGGCATAGTCTAGTAGATTTTGCAGTGCTTCTAAAAAGGTAGAACTCTCCCCTACGCAACCAAGGCTGCTTGGCATCCAGTGCTTTGTTTGCTGTGAGCGGGGTCGACCTTGGGTTTGTGTATCAACCTTGCACACTGTTACAGCAGAGAGAGAGAGTGGGAAGGGGGAAGGGGTGTCGGAGAGAGAGAGAGAGGAAGAGAGAGAGAGAGAGAGAGGGGGGGGGGGTGGTGTGTGTGTGTGTGTCTGTGTGTGTTGTTTGACAGTGGTCAAACAGCAAGCAGTCCACAGCGGAGGTAAACATGGGCAGAGCTGCTGTGTTTGTTTGTTTATGTGGAGGCTGAATGTGATGAAATAGAGTCAGTGAACTACTTTTATGAGCTACTGGAGTTACCGTCATGACTTCATGAAAGAGAGAAGAGAGAGAGAGAGAGAGAGAAAGAGAGAGAGAGAGAGAGAGAGAAAGGTGGGGGGGAAGACACACACTCGCACGCACGCACGTACGCACGCACGCACACAGACAGACACACCACTGTAAGTTAGAGACAGTAATCCTTGAAAGTGCAGTATTCAATTTGTAACTCTTGTGGAGACAAGGCCACTGTCCTTTATGAGAGCAGTCACAGAGAGAAAATGGAGGCAGTAACCATAGCAACCGTCAGAAGCACGCACAACAAATCAACAAACAAAGCAGTGGAAAGCTTTTCCAGCAGAACTATTTAATGCGAAACCTTGAATCATACAAAAGTTGTCCACTAAAGTTAGCGAGGAGTGTGTGAGTGAGTGTGTTTGTGGGCGTCTATGTCTGAGTGTTAAAAACCCTGTTTTTTCGGCAGACTTCAGTGCTTCAAGGCTAGAGCTGCTGAATTGCCAGAAAGCGTTTTCTTGTAGGGTCATGGCAACCTCAGAGTCTGTTGCAGAAGCATCCTCGGGGCGGCAGCTGGATGGTGTAGGTCTGTTCAGACATTCAATTGTGTGAATCAGCCTCCTGGGAATGCTTACCACTGCAAAAAGAAAAAAACATCCAACACCCGCAACAACAGCACTCGCTTTTATTGAAAACATTTGGGTGACTCCTTCTTGTAGTGATTTTTCAGTGGCTGGTAAAGAGTTAGATTAGACAACAGCTGTTCCCTGAAAGCCATGAAAGCAGAGAAAACAGTCACAACAAAATCACTGGGCTGACACAGGTCAGAGGTCGGCTGGAAAAGAAACATCGAGCCAATCACACTTGATGATGACACAGAAACAACGGCAGCTGCGTGGTAGCAAGAGGCTCAGTCCTGGATACACAAGTTTTGTATTACTTTTGTTGTTAACTTGTTGATTGTTGAGCCAAGAGCAAGATCCCAAAGCATTTCACTAAGTCAATTACGTCTGTGTGCGATGTACGTGACAAATACAATTTGATTTGATTTGATTTGGGTTCACACCGTTGAAGTCTAGCAGTTGTTAAGAGTTTGCTCTTCTATCTTAAGAAGGGGTTTAAAGATCACCAATAAACTCTCAAAGTGTTGCTTTTCTCTGTTTCTGTGACCTATTACCTCTCCTTCACCATCACACAATCATCTCATTATTCACATCCAGAAGACAAAACAGATCACTGGCTAAGTGAGGGAGAACACTCTCTTTCTCTTTCAGTCTCTCTCTCTCTCTCTCTCTCTCTCTCTCTCTCTCTCTCTCTCTCTCTCTCTCTCTCTCTCTCTCTCTCTCTCATTTTAGCAGTGACCTTGTTATGAATTGTGAGTTGGAGATGCAGGGCATCACGCAGAGCTAATGCTGTCTGACTGAGCCTGTCTGGATGTCACCACAATTACTGGGATACGTGATCACCAGTGGCTGGTGGAGGTAGAAATCAGAGGACGGGCTCATTGTATTGCGTGGAATGGAATAAGGAATGGTATTGTGTTTCATACATGTGTTTGATACCATTCCCCATTTCATTCCATGCATTACAATATATCCACAGATCAGACACACAGAGGTGTGTGTGTGTGTGTCAAGGTGTGTGTGTGTGTGTGTGAGTGTGTGTGTGCACATGTGTTTCTGTGCAGGTACATGTGCTTACCTCTTTTCTTGGAAACACTTTCACATTAAAATGTTCTCATCAAGGTCAAACCAACCAAAGAGGATCTCAGTCAAATGAAGAAAATCAGACAAGGAGACAAAGACGGAGATGTCAACAGTTCAGCATAGCCCATACATACAATAAAAAAACCCAAAACAAAGGCCTTTTGCTTACGACTTCTGTGCAAAGCACCCTTTAATGCTTTTGTACATGACACAAACACAGCCACTCAAACACCAACCATCCTATACAGAGAGACGTCAACTTGGATAACAGGCTGTTTTTCTGTTAAAGTGTAACAAGCCCTTTTACATTAGCAGTAGCAGTGAAGGTCGCTGGATATATTTAGCCACTCTGACCCAGGGTGGCCTTCCTCCTACTCTGGCAGGTGGTGTAGGTAGGGGACAGAGCAAAGGGCTACTCACTACCGCTCAGTAAACGTTGGCCCGACGTACTATACACGTACTTACATGAATATGAATGCACTCATGAATGACGACACACGCACACACACACACACACACACACACACAAACTCGCACACGCACACTCACATGCACACACACACACTCACATATTCTCTCTCACACACACACACACAAACTCGCACACACACACACACACACACACACACACACACACACACACACACACACACACACACACACACACACACACACGCACGCACACACACAGTGGGAGTGTTGACTAGGGGCCCCAGGGTATGGGAGTGGGCTACCCTGTTCTGACCCATGATAAGCTGGGCTCTGGACCAGCAGGCACTGGGCCCAGAGAAAGAGAGAGCCAGTTCCATATCACAAACAACAGAGAGGAACACACTGGACCTGGATGGATGATATCATCACCTCACCACACCAATCGACCATTGAAGCAAAGCCACTATAGCCAAGTCACAGTGTTAATATTTGGCTTTGTTAAATGTTAAACTGTTTTGCTCCTTTTTTGTTGTTGTGATTGTAAAATCCATAACTTCAAGTTTACGGCAGAGTCTCACTGGCTAAAAATCTCTTTTGAGTTGATGGGTATATATGTCTGTCTCACACTAACAAAACCCACTCACAAAACAATTTGCATCATAGTGAAATAGGGTTATGCACGTGTGTGTGTGTGTGTGTGACACGTACAATTGATTGGGTGATATCATCATCTCAACTCACCTCACATCACACATCACACATCACACAACTCCTCTCCTTTCCATTCAAACCTATAGCAATGATGTCATTGAACCATGAAGCATACATGTATTGTATGTATTGCTAAGTCTAGGTCTTGAAACTTTACATTGAAACTTTGTTGTAAGGATGACATGGATAATGGATGTTCAGTAGTAGAGGACACTTGAGTCCTCTCCCACCCCAATAGAGATAACCCACAACAAAAGAACAAAAGAACAGAAGAATATGACAGAATGAGAGAGAGAGAGAGAGAGAGAGACAGAGAGACAGGCTTCTCTCTACTCTGCGCCTTTGCAACAAGACATAATGTAATCTCTCCTTGAGACGGAGCGATTTTTATAACCTACGTTGTCCAGGCCTTGAGAGGAGAGGGAAGGAGAGTCAGGCAGAGCGAAGGCTGTTTATCCCTCTGCAACCTTGGTATAAACATGTGAAAAATCTATCTGTTTTCTCCCTCCAATAAATCAATACAGACATTCTCTCTCTGAACAATGTTCTGACTCGGTGGTGAAAGTTTTTCATCCTGTCCGTGTCCTTCGATCTCTGAGGAGAGGGGATACTAAGGTCCAGCTGACTGTTACTGACTGACTGAAAACCGCCAGGCATTCAATGCCACCCTTTATCCCACATCAATGCCATCTATTGTGGACATCATAGAGAGAGTGGTCTTTGTGGAACTGCTACTCAGGGCTAACACTTGCTGTACTGAATGCTCACATGTCCAGTTAAGTGACAACTGTGCATTTTCAAACTTAATCAAACTGTCTTTTGCTACTCTTTGTTGTATTTTTCATCTTGTTCTCCTTTCCTTCTCCCTCTCTCCCCTTTTCTCTCTATTTGTCTCCGTCTCCTTAAAATACTGTACCTTCTTAGGAGCAATTAAATACACTCCGAAATAAAACGCAAATTCACCCCCCACTCTCCCTCACTCCGTCACCCTCCTATACTCCTCCTACCCCCCCCCCTCCCCTGCACCCATTCCTCCAGGCTACTCCCCCCCACCCCCACCCCCAATGACAGATGCGAGCGCGAGGGGAGCATTGAGTCATGACATCATAATTCATGCTCTCCCGTTTTCACGGTTAAATCAATAACAGTGTGTCCGAGTCAAGGTTGGCGGCCGGCCTTCATAGCTCTGCTCTCCCTGCTCCTTTCTCATAGAAAATCATATAAATTGTCCCTAAAATAATTAAGCCTTCAGCTCTGTCTGTGGCCTATTTTTTACCCGCTACTGCCTGATAAACGGCACCGTCAGAGAGTCAAGGTAAAAGCTGAGAATAGACCAGAGGTCTGATATTCTCTCTCTCTCGCTCTCGCTCTTGCTCTCAGTCTCTCTCTCTCTCTCTCACACACACACACACACACACACACACACACACACACACACACACACACACACACACACACACACACACACAGCATAGCACGGTTTACATACTGTATCTCAGGTGTCACAAACTACGGTTTTTGATATTAGCTACTCCATATGTAATGATCTATTAATTTAGCTGGGGGGAGAGATAGAGAGAGAGAAAGAGAGAGAGAGAGAGAGAGACAGGAAGAGAGCGAGAGAGAGAGAGAGATGGGGGGGTAGTGGGAGGTGTCTGGGAGGCGGAATATGTAAAAAGTCTAAACAAGTTCTCAAAGAGCGAAGACAGACGGGAGCTAATATAAATGTGCTGCTGTTTGCGCGGGGCGTAACAGAGGCCAAGAAAACATCTATTTCTCTCTGACCTCCAATGCTTCAAAGAGCCCGCGAGGCACTGAGCAACATCTGATGTAGCGCGCGCCACAGCCATGGCCACTCTCGAGGGCTGCCACTGTCGGGGAACCAGAAGCCAAAACAACAGCAACAGCATCCTCTACAACATTTTGAAGAACGATAGTCTCACGACCACCGAACAACAACAACAACAACAACAACAAACACTACAGCACCGCGCACACAGGATCTCCTCCAATTCCTCCTCGTTTTCAGCTTCTTCTCCCTCGCGGCTCGAGCTCAGGCAACAGGCTTGCTTGTGTGGCTCCGCGCGCCGGCGTGGCGCTCTCCGTTCCCCGCAGGTGACGTGTAAAGTCGCGTCGGCGGTTCTTGTGAAGACGCTACGGTTCGTAAAGAACGTGCCGTGCTTCCGCGAGCTACCAGAGGACGACCAGTTGCTGCTCGTACGGAGCGGGTGGGCGCCTCTGCTTGTTCTGGGCCTCGCGCAGGACCGGGTGGACTTCGAGACCACGGAGACGGCGGAGCCGAGCATGCTGCAAAGAATCCTTACGGGATTACCGGATAGACAGAGTGAACTGCCGGCCGAGCAGAGCGCGGGCACAGCTGGGGTCTCTCTCGCGGATATCCAGGGCATCAAAGCATTCCTGAAGAAATGCTGGGGTTTGGATATCAGCACCAAGGAGTACGCTTACCTCAAAGGAGCCGTACTCTTCAACCCAGGTGGGTTAGACTGTAGGAAATGGCAACACACCTTACGTGTGTTCAGCTGTCCCATCTTTTTAAATCGTTTGCAGGGAATAAACTACGGCTACATTTATGTGCGTAATTTCCCCCAAGAACAACGTGACTGCTCTTTAGCGCATGCAACGGCAGTTGCTTAATTTCCAATATTCTGTAACAACATGAGAAACAATGATTGTGTAAGTGGCAGCAGTTTGCTGAGTGTAGTAGGCTGTTACTCCAGCTCTGGCAACTGTTAATAATGAGTGTCTATCAAGTCCCCCTGTCTCTTTCCTTGTAAAATGTCTCATGCCAACAAAACATATTAAAAAACATTCCATCATCACTACACTGATTCTCTACTGCATAGGAGGTGGTAGGGTTAATCTGGGGAATATTTGAGGTTGTGTTTTGCAATAGTTCCTTTATCATGTAGCTATAATGAACTTATTGGATATCATATTGAACTGTTTTTTTTTATTATTCTCTCCTCTCTCCTCTCCTCCCATCCCTTCTCTTTTCCTCTCCTCTACACTAACCCCATGCTCCTCTCCTCTTCTCAATAATGCTATTTCCTCTCCTCTCCTGCCTTTTCCTCTCCTTTCTTCTTCTTTCTTCTCTTCTCCTCTCTTCCCTTCTCTTCATCTCCTCCTCTCTACAGAACTACAGGGTCTGCGCTGTCTCCACTATATCCAGTCTCTGCGTCGCGAGGCACATCAGGCGCTCAATGAGCATGTGAAGCTGATTCACCGCGACGATGCCACACGGTTCGCAAAGCTGCTCATCGCGCTATCCATGCTGCGCGCCATCAGCCCACCGGTAGTCGCGCAACTCTTCTTCAAACCTGTCATCGGATCCGTCAATATGGAGGAGGTGCTGCTCGAGATGTTCTACGGGAAGTAGCCCTCATCTTAACGACGAATGGAAACAAGATCTAGGCTAGATCTAGCAGATCAAAGTCTCTGTTAAAGGTCCAGTATGTCGATTTTAGCTTTAAAATAGTGCTAAATGGCTATGATAAATCGGTAGCCTTCAAGGAATGAGATCACATGATGAAGAACGTTCAGTGAAGAGTGCTGTGTTAGTCTAAACAAAGCGTTTTCTAAAATCTGGTGTCAGGTATAGACACTGGGCTTTTCGTGCCTATTTCAGGTTTGTTTTGTTTACAAGGCTATGCACATGTTTGGCGCTATTAGAAAACGTAGCATTGGCACGTTTTCAAATTTTCGGTGTGGCCAGCCGGGGCAGCAACATGCAAAACTACATGCTGGATCTTTAACTTACTGTTAGATGGTATTTGACCGTACTAGAGAAGGCGAAGTGGAGGGAGGTGAACGAACTGTTAGTTAAAGCAGATGTTGAAGGACTGTCAAACAGAAGGAAGGACGACAGAAGGGACGCGTACTTCAGTTGAGGCGTTTGGGACTGTTGACGACGTCTGCCCGTCATGGACATAATGGGGGGGAGGGGGGGGGGTGTTGAGGAGAGGAAACAGATGAAGGAGAGCTGCTGGACTTGATAACTTATTTCTTTCTATATAAACTATTTTTGTATAATAAAAGTATTCTTTAAACTGTTTCAACGTTCTTGCGTCAGGTAAATTGTGCTCTAGTATCATACAGTAGGTGATCAGAAAGTTTAGTGGTTCTTTCTCACTGATATCATCAGTCCTACGGTGGAGATCTGAGGATTAGAAAGCTCCAATCTCCATTGTTCTTCAATATTGATTTAACGTTCTCGCTTGGTTATATAAATAAACCCGCCACCACTGACTGTTGTCTTCGCCATAGGCTACAATAATGGATTCACTTCTCTGCACAACATACGATATTGATAGTGATTTTGTGGTTTCCTGTCTCGGTCGATGCTCCCTTTTTCTTTCTCTCTGTAAAACAATGGATGATTGTTGCTGCACAACTGAGTCAAATTTAGATCAGTTCATTTATCATGATAGCATTCAGAAACGTTCCTAATTGTATCCATTGTGTGTCAATAGAAGTGCTTTTGAGGGAGACAGCCTGTTTAAGCCACGGGAGGGCAGTGTTGAACCACAAATCACAGTCACGTGCAAAGACTCACACATGCAAGACTGCATGCACGCACGCACACACACACACACACACACACACACACACACACACACACACACACACACACACACACACACACACACGCAAGAACGTGCACACACACACACACACACACACACACACACACACACACACACACACACACACACACACACACACACACACACACACACACACACACACACACACACACACACACACACACACCCCCCTCCTGGGCAGGCACAGGTGCAGAAGACAGAATACTTAAGAAAATTACCTGCAGTGTCAGATTGCCTTAGGGACTGTTCCGCTTCTTCTCCCAAACTCGGTCATTACGGTCCAGATTTTTCACGGAAACACTCATGTACATGCTCCTGACAAAGATCTCCAGGAGGATGTTGGAGGAGGATGTTGAATCATGGGAAGAAAACACACATACAACACAGTAGAGCCAGTAAGCAGAGTGAGTCACTAGTTCATACAGTCTACCACTGTTAAAGTGCAGACAGATAGGCATACACTGCAGTTACTTAACCGTCACAGGATAATAACATACAGGTTATATACCACTATTACTGTAGTTAGTCTGTTTCAAAGCCTATGTCATATGAAGTGTAGCCAGAGAATGTTTAAGTGATATGCAACACGGAGGATAGTGTCCCTAAGATACACTGAGATAACAACATAGTGTTGAGACATGATGGTTATTTAATGGTTATTTGATGGTTATTTAATGGTTATTTGTAACCGAGAGAGAGAGAGAGAGAGAGAGAGAGAGAGAGAGAGAGAGAGAGAGAGAGAGAGAGAGAGAGAGACAGAGAGAGAGAGAGAGACAGAGAGAGAGAGAGAGACAGAGAGAGAGAGAGAGAGAGAGAGAGAGAGACAGAGAGAGAGAGAGAGACAGAGAGAGAGAGAGAGAGAGAGAGAGAGAGAGAGAGAGAGACAGAGAGAGAGAGAGAGACAGAGAGAGACAGAGAGACAGAGAGAGAGAGACAGACATATGGTTGTAAGAAAAAACAATGTTCCTGCCCTGTCGGAGGAACAAGGACCCGTGGAGACGACCGCTGGTCCCCCTGCTGTACCAGGCTGACTGTGGGACCATGACCACGAAAGGTTTTGTGAGAGCAAAAAAGCGTGAAGATATGATTGTGTGTGTGCCTGCATGTTTGTGTGTGTGTGTGTGTGCTTGTGTATGTTTGTGTGTGTTTGTGTCTGTGTCTGTGTGTATGTGTGTGTCTGCGTGTGTGTGTGCGCGTGCATGTGTGTGTGTTTGTGAGTGAGTGAGTGAGTGAGAGAGTGAGTGAGTGAGTGAGTGAGTGAGTGAGTGAGTGAGTGAGTGAGTGAATGAGTGAGAGCGAGCAGAGAAATGAGAAATTGATGGAGCGCACAGACAAAAGGTGCTCAGAGAGGTAAGAACGACAACTCACTAATGTTCAGCCAAACAGCACAATAGATGGGTGGGGATGTGTGTCTGTGAGTGTGGGAGTGTGTGTTACAGACACTCACACACACCCCTTAAGAACCTGAAAAAATCCCAGATGAATCAAGACAACCGCCTTGCACACAGTACTATAGTATCCATTGATCTATTATATCGAAATAAGCCTTTGATCTTTCATTCTAATGATTCTAATAATCAAAACAAACACACACAAAAAACAGCCTTCTTCTGACTGAATGCACTAGCTTCACAATCCTGATCTTCATAGCCGTATGTCTTGAATGTCTCTTTGAGAAGAGTTTGATGTCCTTGTTTTGATAGATCAGCTCAAGCGAGGGACTCTCCTCCTGTTTGATCTGCCTCCCTGCTCTTACATCATTGATGCTGAACACTGATTATGACCTCATCTGTCTGACAGCACCGTCTGGCTGCCCGGCTGCTGAGCTATTTGATAAAGTTATTACAATTAAAAAATTTGAGAAAATACCATACAACTTGTGCAAGGGAGACAAAAAGGAATTTCTAACGATGAGAATCCAATTTTCGATTTTGCAGTGAATGTTACAGGAGCGTTGATCCTGTTTTACATAAGGTTTACGTATGAAGCTTCCTAGTGGACATGCTTCTAGGACAGAGGAGAGGAGATGAGGATGTGCTGCTAAGACAGAGGAGAGGAGATGATGATAGAAAACAACATAAGACCATTGAGACACATCACTGGCCAGTGTCTTTGCCATGACAACTGCAACTATCATACACCTCCTGGTGGTCTGGCTGAGGATAGCAACATAAAATATGAAAATATATTTATATTTTATTTATATCTATATATCTATATATCTATATATATATACAACAAACACACACACGCATGCACGCGCATGCATGCACGTACGCCCGCACACACACACACACACACACCCAACCACCCACCCACCCACACACACACACACACACACACACACACACACACACACACACACACACACACACACACACACACACACACACACACACACACACACATTCTCTCTCTGTGTATGCCAACATACAGAGTCCCACTCAGAGATATTTATGCACTTATTTCTTTTTCTATCTTTCCTCCACCCTCTCGACGGGGCCTGTTTTCTTTCCAATTAAGTCTCTAATTGCTTAGGATAATAAAGAGTCTATTAATCCTGTGTCTGCTAATAAAACCCCAGCTGTCAGGCAGGAGGCTGCCAGCCTGTCACAGTCACTAGCTCTACCACTGATACATGCCGCCATAGAGTGAGAGAGAGAGAGAGAGAGAAAGAGAGAGAGTGTAAACATTTATTTTTAAACATGGCTTTATAAAAATGGCCACTGTGGAGAATTGTTGCAGTCTAACGTTGCAGTGTTACCACGCAAAAAACCCCCAAGAATAATATATCTGTATATATATATAGGTAACATTGTCATATATTGCATATTTATCTTTCCACATGGGCCTTAAGCTAAAGCCTGTGTAGCGACCCTGTTATTGTCTAAGAACACACCATTGCTAGTACCATAATGCCCCAGGAGGTGACACTGTTTGGCAATGTTTAACCATTTATTTCATGCAGCATGTCGGCTTTCTGAGGGTAGAGACCGGGCCAAGGAGATTCCTAGTTCTAGTGTTCTGTAGTGCCACTCCTATGGAAGAGAGTACAGGGAGCCATCAGAGGAGATCAACGTTTTTAATGTGCAGTGAGAAAGTAAGGGCAACTGATAATAATGATTGTGTTTCTATAAAGATAGACATTTCTTTCCAAGTGAAAATCGTGTTTATATGTATATTTATATAAATATCTATATCATATATAGAATACATATCTATTTGCTATGCATACCCAGAAATTACACCTTCAAATATAATTAAAAAAGTCTCTCAAAAACACAAATTTACTCTTTTTCTTTCCTTAAACATGACTTATCGCATGGACCAAAGAAACTCTCAGGATGGGAATAATATTAAGGAACTCAACCAAAACATTGAAAATGCATTTACTTTTAAATCTAAAATTGTAGAGGATATTTGTTCATGAGGGACTCAAAATCCACCTTATTGTCTTAACAAACCAGGAACCACATAGCAAAGTAGTGTACAAAACCAGCATAACACACACGCCTTTCCCTCCCCCATTTCAGTGTAAGATGAAACGTAAATAAGTATGACTTCCCAAGCAAACCTTTTTTTTGTTATAAAAATAGACTTCTTTTTAAAATAATCTACAGATTTCTTTTAAGGTGAGGCATTTCACTATCACGCTAAAACAGCAAGGCTGTTTGTTTTTATAGAAAATATGAAGCTTTCTGCAGAGGACTAGCACCTCTCCCTAGCTCCTCCTCTTCCTCTGTCCCACAGGAAATAACATCATTGTCAGCTCCTCATTCCTTTTGCATATTCTATGATTTTTTTAAAGAGTGTTTTTTTTAAACTAGATATACACCTTATACAGGTCAACAAAAAGAAGATTCTGCTCCTTGGAGTAAAATGTTGCAATGTCCAGGCAATTCCCAAAAGTGTTAAAAAAACGTTCTCTTAAACTACACAAAGTCAAGATAAAAAACACAACAGCGCAGATACATGACATACTGGCTTCCCTCATAAGCATATTGGAACAAATAATAAAAACCAAATAAAAAACAGAAAATAGAAATATATAAATCTGTGTGACAAGTTAAAGCAAAGTCATTGAGTTGAGAAGGCAACAAACATGATTGAATAAAAAACGACATATAAACAAAAAAACAGGAAGACACTGATGCTACAAATAAATTGGAAATATATGTACAAGACCCTGTTTTCCTTTAGTGTGTGTGTGTGTGTGTGTGTGTGTGTGTGTGTATGTGTGTGTGTGTGTGTGTCTGTGTCTGTGTGTGCACGTGCCAAAGTGTGTGGGTTCTTTTCTTTTCTCCGAAAGTTCATATGAATCAGACTGTCAGTAGTTGATCAAACAGTATTTTTTAGTCAGTTTTTATCTCAAATCCTTTATAGCTCCTAATGCAAAACACGTCAATCTCTGCAACACAAGAGTAGTGCTCTTCCAAACCCAACTTGACCCTGTCTTGCCTGGCCACAAGGGTCCAATTCAAATCAGTCTCATCCAAACCTCTCCACAGTCACATATATCCAAAACAGATTCGGCTCCAAAACTGTGACAACGCCACCAAACTGCGCCAAACCAAACCATAAGCTGCATTTCCTCCAGCGGTTGTTTTCCGTTCCGAGCTTGTCACCAGATGACACTGGAAATGCTCGTCTCCCTGGGCAACAGCGGCAGCATGGCGTTGTTGGCGTGTGCCTCCTCCAGACTGAGCTCGCGGCTCTTCCCCGGTGGCCTCTGTCCGTTCAGCAGCGTCAGCGGGATGTTGCAGTAGGTGTGCTGGTTCCCTAGCGAGGACAGTGGCGGGAGGGTGCCCCCTGGTGGTATGTCGTACTCATAGCTGCGGTAGTAGTGTTTCTGCCGCATGGTGGTGTGGTATGTGTTGTGGAAGGTGGAGCGGAGCTCTGGGTGCGCTGTGGCCATGGCCGTGGAGGTGGCTGCTGCCATGGAGATGGCCGAGACGGTCTGGAGCTCTCCGAAGGGTCCCTGCTCGCTGACGTCCAGCGCCGGCTCGTGGCTCAGCATGGGCTCGGTGCGCCTGAATGGCATCTCATACTGGAGCTGCTTCCAGAACTTGGAGCTGAGCTTGTTGCTCTTGGTGCCACGCCACTTGATGACGGTGAGGGTTTTGATGGTGTGTTTGAGAGCTTCCACTTCCTGGTAGTTCATGATGCCCCGCAGCTCAGCACACTCGATCAGGATGACCTTGATCTCACCGGTGGTCAACATGTTGCGGAGGCGTGTCTCCAGCTCAAAGATGCTCCAGCCCCGTCGGACCACGTAGTTGGGTGTCATGACGATGATGAGACGCTTGCTCTGGTCCACGCAGCGCGCTACATCCTCAATGTAGGCTAGGGGGAGAGAGAGAGAGAGAGACAGAGAGAGAGAGAGAGAGAGAGAAAGAGAAGGGAGAAGGGAGAAGGAAGAAGAGAGAGATACAGATGGAAAGAAGGAAGTAGAAGTAGAAAGGGAAATTCCAGTAAGAGGTACACATCTCAAAAACATTAATCACACTATCTTATCGAAAAGGAGTATCTTATACAGTCATAACTTAGCTATAACATGTTTTCTCAACAGGACATTTGTAGTGACTTGATGTGGACTGGGCACAATATATACAAAACCACTCACAACATACATGGACAATGGTTGGACAACTAAGAAACAACATACAAGACACAGACTGCCAAAAAAAGATTTTAGAGGTGAAACACATAACTGACTACAACTGTTCAAAAGTAATTTCTACCTAATAACTCTATCTTCATTGTTCTTTCAAACTCAGCATTCTCAGCATGTGTCTATCTTTGCTAAGTGTGGTCATGTGTGTACTTGTGTATGTGTGTGTGTTTGTGGCATGTGTTCTGACCTAAAATATATGCTGAGTAAGAGATCCCAAAACATGGCCACCCTAAGTCTCTCTTCCTGCTTCCTGTCTTGGAGGAAGTGAATCACAGTTGTTGACACAAGAATGAAAAGACTAAGGAAGTGTACCTCTAAGGAGTCTTGTTTCATCCTGGTAAAGCTCATTGGTGAGACCTAAACATAAACATTTCAACATTCAAACTTATATCACAGGAGAAGACATAGCACAGAAACAGCAAAGGGGACATACTGTATGTAGCACAGGTAGAAACTATGCTTTTCCCTTCTCACTCTCTCTCACCTAGGATAAAACTAGAATTGAAACTTTTTCGGAGAATTTTAATGCTGTATTACACGTGACTTGGTTAAGATGTCTAGCTGTCATCTTGCATTTAAGAGCCTATAAACATTTCACTCTGATGTTCAATTCTGACTGAAGCCGCTCTGGTTTACTTTTTTATTAATTGCACATAAAACCCATAGACATACAGCATCTCTTAAAGTACTGCACTTCCTGCAACAAACACCAAGTTAGCGCAAAGCTTCACACGAATGAGGATGTTCAAATATTATTCTCATACATGTATTAATGCATAAATGAAAACCAGAAGGGATCCAGCCTGAGGAAAATGTTCTTTCATATCTTTCCAGTAGTATGGACTGCACTGTATATCAATATCGCTACCACATGTTGAATGCTACACCCTTGCTGAGAACACAGTCAGTATGGTATACACAGTTGGCTCAACAGTTGGAGTGATGAGAGAGAATACAAAAAGTGAATTGGCGTCATACAGTTTATAGATTGTCTCCCTACTGTGCATTGCTCTAGAAACATTTATTTGAACGAGCTTCACTTTGTTCAATTGTGGAGAAAATGTTTGAGGGGTAGAACACTGGAGGTTGTTATATGGATTGTACGGACACATAGCATGAGTTGTCATTGTTGTACAAAATGTTCATACAGAAGACATTGTGACAATGATGAGAAGCAATACTTTCACTATACAATAAACACCAACACACAATGAACAACTTAACACATAACAGCAATGACACCATAGTGTACTGTACAGAACAATGAACAATGAACTCCCCTCGCCCCAACACACACACACACACACACACACACACACACACACACACACACACACACACACACACACACACACACACACACACACACATTGTGGGTACTTACTTCCAGTGGGGATGAGGTCTCTGTCTGGGATGAAGAGTTTATACCCGTAGTGCTTCTCCAGGACATCAGGCAGGATCTCGAGGGCGAAGCGCTCCTCTTCTCTAGTCTCCTGACTCCACTGGTCAGGGTCTACTTTCGTGTAGGACAGGTACGCATCATAGTCCTTGTTATCTGAGACACAGAGAGAGGTGAGGTGAGGAGAAAGAGGTGAGGAGAAAAGGTATGGTGATATACACTCACTTAACACTTTATTAGCAACACTATACTAATACATTTACATTTACATTTATGGCATTCAGCAGACGCCTTTATCCAAAGCGACTTACAACAAATACATTTGTTTAAGTAAGTGAATCATCTATCCAACAGTCATCATAAGACAAGTAATCAATGCTCACACCAGGGGCCATTGGCAGTCGTAATGCCAGAAGGCATTTTTTTTTATTAACAGGAGAGAACTTGTACAGGGGGGTAGTGGGGGTGAAGAGGTCTCAAGGGTTGGGGTTAGGGTTAGGGTTAGGGTTAGGGGGTAGTGGGGGTGAAGAGGTCTTTAGGAGGGACTGTTAAGATGTAGCCTGAAGAGATGGGTTTTCAATCTACAGCGGAAGATCGGTAGTGACTCTGCAGTTCTGACAGTGGTGGAAAGCTCATTCCACCAGCGGGGCGCCAGGACAGTGAAAAGCCGTGACTGAGTGGCGCGGCCGCTGCATCCACGTAGAGGCGGCGGTGCCAGGCGGGCAGCCGAGGTGGAAGAGCGGAGTAATCATGCAGGGGTTTGGGGGCTGACCATTGCTTGCAAGTAGAGAGGGGCTGTTCCCTCAAGGGGCTGTTCTCAAAACAGCCTCAATTCTTCGTGGCACTGATTCCACAAGATGTTGGAAACATTCCTTTGATATTCTGGTCCATGATGACATGATTGCATCACGCAATTCCTGCAGATTTTTCAGGTGCACTTTCAAGCTGTGAATCTCCTGTTCTACCACATCCCAAATGTGCACGCACGCACGCACACACAGATTCTTCTACCCTGGGCAGATAAAGTAATTAGTGCACAGTGGATTTCCGCCCTTGTATTCTACAGTAGGGGAAATCCGGAAATCCGGGAACATCCTTATTCTGCAAACTCTGAAAGAGTGTTCCCTCTAGCTGCACAGCAGTGTCCGTTATTCCAGAGAGGTGAAAGAAAAAACACAAGGTAAGGAGAAAGTGAAAGAGAGAAGAGGGGAAGAGTAGAGAGGACTGAAGGATCTTAGTTTTGTGTGGGGCCTATTTAAGTCACTGGATTGACTTGAAGGGAGAGAGAGAGAGAGAGAGAACTTCTAGGTCACAGTGAAACAGTGATTCACACTCTAGAATCCTACTTCTAGACACAGTGACTCACTCACACAGGTACGGGGGCTGAGCAAGTGACATGTACCAAAATACCCTTCGAACATGATTAATGTGAAAAAAATCAAAAAACATTGGAAAATAACTGAGAATAATCTCCAAATCTCCAAATAATTCCTCATAATGAGAGAACTATTTGCACGTCTGAAACTTGCCTGAGAAAAAAAAAAAAAAAAAGGGAGACACAATTAAAGTAGTCCCGGCAGCCCAGATGCTGGCTGAGTTCTAGTCATTATACTCTAGAGTGGAGAATAAACGTGTGTAGCTATGTGGGTCAGCCAGGAAGAGAAATAGGCTTTTTCAGAGGCTCTTTGAGGAGCGGGGGAGCGGCTTTGAGGCTCTCTAAAGAGGCCAGATGCAGCCATCAACAGGAAACGCACATCAAACACAGCACCTCAAATTAGCCACAACAAAACTCCACTCATCAAAACAGCTTGTCTGGATGGTCCTCACGGACAGGTTTAACCCTTAAAAAGGTCGATGCTGTATGGAATATCGACATGTATTCTAATAGGTGACATTTGAATGAGATGGTGATCCTGATAAACAAATAAACATGACAACGTCGTAGCCACTAATCCAATCCTGTAGAATTCTGGAATAGAACCCAAAGAAAAAAAAACCCTGCTCAACGGCCGGATAAAACTTTGGGAAATATAAAGACCCCCAAACTAGGTCAGAAATAAACTGCATGTTGGAGGAGAAACAAAAAAAGTTAATCTCCAACTTCAGTTAATTTGTTTACTTTTGGCATGGATATCGGTGGAGGGAGTTGGAATAGTCCCAGAGCTAGGTCCCAGAGCAGAGGACAGTCATCTGGGGAAGAGTGTGCATCATCCCATGACGTATTGAGACTGATCCATTCTTAAACGGGGAACAAATTGAAAATCTGTCTCCCCTCTTCCTTAGGGGCTGGCTGTCATTGAAATGAGGGCTGGAGATAGAGGCTGTTCAGCATGGAGTGTCTGTACCTGGGAGCCTGTTATGTCTGTACCTGGGAGCCTGTTATGTCTGTACCTGGGAGCCTGTTATGTCTGTAGGCTGGGTCTCAACCCCCAGTCAAAGCACAGGAACCAATGTCTTTTAGAGAAATGACCAATTCACCAATGGTTCTTGAACATTATTAGGAGAGAAAAATGGAGTGAGGCAGGATGACAGAGAAGTAGAGAGAGAGGGAGAGGGAGACAAAGTGAGACATGGAGAGACAAGAGACAGCCATTCATTTGTGTGAGGCTGTGTGCTGCTTACCTCCGTCGATGTCCTCACTGCCGAAATGTCTCCTGTAGAAGAGCATGAGCTCAATCTTATAGCACTTATACAGCGAGATAAGGAAGATGAGCAACAACAGGATGGCCCCCAGTCCACCAGCCAGCTCCACTGTGTACATCAGCTCTGCTGAGAGACACAGACACAGACACAGACACAGGGGCATGGTATAATTACAACCTTCCAGTCAGTCATGTTTACCAAGTGTAATGTACTGTAGATGTGGCTTAGATGTATGTATGTTAGCATTGGCCTGTCTACAGATGCTGTTGCCAAGTTGACAGAATTGAAACCCGAATGTCGCTGGTTCGAATTGTGCATGGGACACTACTTTTCTAGTACTTTTTGGTGCTAATTCTTGTTGCTTATGCTAATATTTGCGAATGCCTTCCCCGACAACTTACCCTAACCTTAACCACTCAAAGTTAATGCCTAATACTGCCTAACTGTCACACAATTCATAATTCACTTGGTCAAGCATATGTAAACAACCCCCTCACCCCACCCCCACCCTCCTCCCTTAACTTCCCCCCTCTCCCCTTCATCCTCATCTTCCCTCTCCTCTCCTTTCCCTCTCTATTGTTCTCTAGTCTCTCCCCTTTCCTTTCCTCCTCCCCAGAAATCTACCCATCCACTATACAATGGTGGGATGAAATATAGATGTATTTACCCGGCTGGTTAAGCTAACAGGTGTACATTACATCTATGTCACACTAAGACCACACTAACAACACTCCAGGTGCACAATGGCAACAACAGTACACACTGTATACTGGTATATATACACAACAGCTTAACCGCAACTTCATTGTATAACCGTAAGCTTTTCATTGTATGAACGGTATATCATCGCCCTTACTGTATAATTCATTAAACCCCTGTTTCTTGTTTTAATGACCTTTCTCTCTTTCTCCCTACACTGTCTACATCCTGAACCCTCATCCCTACACTGTCTACATCCTCAACCCTCATCCCCACACTGTCTACATCCTCAACCCTCATCCCCACACTGTCTACATCCTCAACCCTCATCCATACACTGTCTACATCCTCAACCCTCAACCCTCATCCCTACACTGTCTACATCCTCAACCCTCATCCCTACACTGTCTACATCCTCAACCCTCATCCCTACACTGTCTACATCCTCAACCCTCATCCATACACTGTCTACATCCTCAACCCTCAACCCTCATCCCTACACTGTCTACATCCTCAACCCTCATCCCTACACTGTCTACATCCTCAACCCTCATCCCTACACTGTCTACATCCTCAACCCTCATCCCCACACTGTCTACATCCTCAACTCACTTCCCTGACTCGTTCCCCCTCCCCTCGCTTCTGTGGCAATTAGGAAAGCTGCATCCTGGGAGGAGAAACATGAAATAAACATCAGAATAATCAGGGATGGAGGGATGGGGGAGAGAGAGAGAGAGAGAGGGGGGGGGAGAGAGGAGAGGAGAAGAGAGGAGAGAGAGCAGCCTTTGAAATGATTGAAAAGTCTCTGTCCTAATCTTCCAGAGTTTGTGTGCCACTCTTGTGCTCGGAACCGCTCCTTTCACAGAGGGAATGAAATGGAACTGGATAGGCTACAAAGAGCACTCAAACAGAACTGGGCTGTCTACAAAGACGCTCACACAGACAGAGTTAAAAGCGGAGAGAGAGAGAGAGAGAGAGACAGAGACTTACTATGCAAATGTATGCCAAACTTACTAGCCTGTTGGGGAAAGGCAGAGGACCCATTTGCTGCTTAAATAACCATCAAATTACCCCTCTTTACTAAGTGACAACCACTGCATGTAGAGCGCCTACGACAAGTCATGCCAGAGAGCTAGAGGAGCTATGAAGGCATTGGGGCGTGTGTAAAAGAAACAAGCACAACAACAAGAAAAACAACAAAATAATCAAATGGAGCGTAAAGACAAATTGCTATGGTAGCAAAGGCAAAGCCGCTTTGAACCTTGTAGAGAGTGGAGAGCGGTGGAGGCAGGGTGATATCCCTGGGCTGCCGGTCTGGACTATGAAATTGTGAGACAAACTACAGAGCAGTGTGTGTGTGTGTGTGTGTGTGTGTGTGTGTGTGTGTGTGTGTGTGTGAGTGAGTGTGTGTGTGTTTGGGTGTGTGGGTTTGTGTGAGTGTGTGTGTGTGTGTGTGTGTGTGTGTGTGTGTGTGTGTGTGTGTGTGTGTGCGTGTGTTTGGGTGTGTGGGTTTGTGTGTGTGTGTGTGTGTGTTTGTGTGTGTGTGTGTGTGTGTGTGAGTGAGTGTGTGTGTGTTTGGGTGTGTGGGTTTGTGTGAGTGTGTATGTGTTTGGGTGTGTGTGTGTGTGTGTGTGTTTGGGTGTGTGTGTCTGTGTATAGAGGGAGCGATATATAGAGAGCAATAGAGGCTTACCCAGAGGGGTTTGTTAGGGTAGGGATGTAACAGAAAGCCCTTAACCCCGTTTGAAGGCGATGCTGTAGAGATGAGGGCAAGCTTTACGTGGTACGGGTGTGTGAGAGAGCCCTTACCCCGTCTGAAGAGCTGGATGCTGGCTTGCCGGCGGCCATTGCCGTTCTCCACATAGCACGAATAATTGCCCAGATCTCCCTCCTCCACTGCTTCGATTAGCAAGGAAATGGCCACTTCATGTTCTCCAAGGTGCTCCCTGACGATCCTGCAAGGCAAATAAGTAAACGCTCAACGATACAACGTTGACCCTGAAAGAAATGTCTCTTTCAGTTTTCCTTTTCGAAAACCGCACTGATCTAAGAGAAGCGAACAGGTGGAAACTCAATGACGAGGTAGACTTCAGTCACACTTATTTCACCTGCTGTACGCTGTCAGATCAGAGTACATGAAGGAATTGAGATGACGAGAGAAAAGCAATTGTGCTTGTTTTGAATGGACACGTGGGTGTGTCCTCAGTCACTGGGCTCTTGGTGATTAGATTGTCATGTGTGTTTAGTAGACCACTGTCTAATGTAAACTGTGCTTTCAGTTGACTTTACTGTGTAAACGACCATGGTGATAGTAGTGTGTAGTCAGTGTGTTAAAGGAAGAGCACACTCAATTTTAAGCCCCGTGTGTGATACTGTAATTACTGAACAGTATGTTAATATCTTTGGCACTCTAAAGATATGAGATATGAAAATCAATAAGGGTTCTTCTTCTGAGTATGGGGGCTTGGGGGGGGGGGGGGGGGGGGGGGAATGACCAAATAACGAAGACGAGAAGGAAATCTTTTTATAGCGGCTGCCATGGAAACGGAGAGAGGGAGAGAAAGTAATATTCCGTAAAGTAAATGAGTGTCCCCTGCTGGGCTGGTTGAGGCTGACGGAGGCTGGTTGAGGCTGACGGAGGAGAGAATGGAGGAAGAATGCTCCCTCGTTCTTGACACACTCTACTTAGCCTACTTTGTTTTTTCAGCACCCTCAGCACAAATGTCAGTTTTGGGGGAAACAGAGAGAGAGAGAGAGAGAGAGAGAGAGAGCTTGTCAGTGTGTGTGTGGGGGTGTGTGTGTGTGTGTGCGTGTGTGTATGTATGAGCACAGGTATGTGCAATTGTATTTGTTTGTGTGTTTCTGAGCACTGTAGTCAGAGAGAGAGAGAGAGAGAAAGAGAGAGAAAAAGAGAAAGATAGAGAGAAAGAAATAGAGAAGAGAGAGAGAGAGAGAGAGAGAGAGAGAGACAGAGAGAGAGAGATTGCAGCAAGCTCACAGCACATTATTAATGCAGTTTGTTAGGAAGGCTTGCGGCTGAGCCTGCATAATGGTATTTGTTGTTTAAATGGAGTGAAGGAGTGGAGGAGGGGGGGGCTCTCCCGGGAGAAGCTGCCTCTTTGAAGCTTCAGGTTTCCATAACAGAGTCGATTAGCCACCAAACGGAGACCCTCACCACGCCACGCCACTCAACGGAGGTCTCCCACCGCGACGCTTTCAACACGCGACGCTTTCCAAGTGTTGAAGAGCTACAGAGGGACGTGGAGTTGAGGCCAAGCAGGGCCCGAGTCACACAGCAGAGTAGAATGCAACTGTTCCTTGTGGCTAATCTGAGCTCAGTTTTGTTGATTTCCTCCCAAATGGTTAAGGTTAGATTTGTGAGAGGGAAAACTGATCCTAAATCTGTGTCTAAAGGCAATTAGGATCAAATAAGGGTATTCAGAGATAATAACTCTTAAATTTGTGTTAACTAAAAAATCTGGTATCGCCGTTGAAACATAATAACCTTGTTATTATAGTCTTTTAGAGCACGGTGGGTACATAAGATGGCTGCTAGACAAAAGGAGAACATTTTGACCTCTGACCTGACCGACAGTAGCTCTCTGGGTGACCTGCTCCACAGAAATAAAAGTACTGTATGTTTTGTAATGATATCTCTAAAAAAAGATCTAGGCACTTTTCTTTCCTTATGACTTCAGCTCCTCATTAGCAAATCCACAGTTTTTGCTCATTCACTGATCAATTACAACGTATTCATTCACTTTATTTCTCTCATTTAACGCCCACCTGCAAACCACCAACCGAACCGGGCCGGGCCGGGCCGGGTCGATACCACATCGATCCCATCCTTTTATTATGCTGAGGTAGATTTGTTTAGCTAATTTATTAATCTCTGCACTCTATGCTAATGTCCAGCCATGCATGGTATGATAACAACAATAGCCCTGTCGCAGTCTGCGCAAATGAGAATTTATGGGCCTCCATTACCATAGAAATGAACTCCTCTGGAATCAATAGGAGAGTAGAGTTCTGTAAATAGAACCTTGTTGAGGGTTATAGGTGTGGTTTTCAGCTGATGTATAAGTAATAAAATGCAGTCATGAAGAGTGTGAAATAAACACGTAAACTTGGGAAACATGTACGTACTGTATCGCCTGAATGAAAGAGAGTTTATCTGCAGGGCCTTGAAACATACATGGATTTGGCCATGTTTATTCTCCCTCTCTTATCCCTCTCCCTCATCTCTCTCTCTCTCTTTCTCTGTCTCCACATCCCACTCTCTCTCTCTCTCCCTATCTCTCTCCATCCCTCCCTCTCTCGGTCTGTCTGTGGTTGTCTGTGCTATTAAAGGTGTGTTGGTCGATTAGGGGAATAAAGGTAGGGCAGGGAGTGGATCAGAGCAGGCCTAGGGTAACGACATGGACAATAAAGAATGCATGATCAAATACATTATTGATCCCCTGTGTGAAATATCTGTATGAATTATTAAAGATGCAACCCTGCAGCTGATGAGAGGAGAATCCTACACAAGGTGAATGTAACTCGCCCTGCTCCTTAGTTTATGTTTGTCTTTGTTTCATGTTATTCATTTATTTTTTCCTATTTATTTTTGTGTTCCTCACCTTGTCTCTCGTTTCAGACACTTCACCACCTGCCTTTGTGTGTTTCCCGTCTGTGTGACTGTCTACCCCACCCTGATTGGCTTCACCTGTTCCTCATCCTTCCCTGTGTATTTAGTCTGTGTATTCCCCTGTCTCTGTGCCAGTTCATCTTTGTACCTTGTGTCAAGCGTTCCAGCGATTTTTCCTAGTGTTGCGTATTCCTGGTTATTTTGATCTCTGATAGTGTTTCTGACTTTGTTTTTTGCCTACCCCTTTTCAGATTATCTGCCTGACTTTTTGAACTGCCTACCTGTATACCAAACCCTGCTTTGACTACCCCCTTCCTGGATTATCTGCCTACCCATTGACAGCCTACCTGTGTACCGACCATTTTTTGAGAGTAAAGACTTTTCTATTGTATTTAAGTTTTTGTCTCAGAGCATTTGAGTCCTCCGAGCATTTGAGTCCTCCGAGCATTTGAGTCCTCTGCCTACGTACAACAGTCATTATAGTACTAACTAGTCAACTACGGACTAGCCGACTCAGACTCTGTGCGCGCTGTGCTTCAAGCCCAGGTGATTCGGATTCCATCCAGAGAGAGAGAGAGAGAGAGAGAGATATGCATGAGCTCTATACCTATCCTTGTCCATCATACGAGTACACACACAAACTCACAGAGCACCACCGCACATCTCTTTCTCTCTGCTATCGCTCCTCTCCCCCTCCACTATCTCCCCACTCTCCCTCCTTCTCTCTCTCTCTCTCTCTGTCCCTCCAGGCCCATCTGCATGCTGCCATAGGTGGTGAGGGCGATAGCGATTGCGGCGGGGTGAAAAATGGTGGTTGTTAACTATCTGACAGGGCTGTCTCCCCAGAGCTGCAGTCTCTGCAAACAGCGCTCAGGCCCTAATGGGAAACATGCATACGGACCAGGGAATGGACTCGTCTAAATGGGTTAGATTACAGGGAGACACACACACACACACACACACACACACACACACACACACACACACACACACACACACACACACACACACACAAATGGACTTGTTTTAAATGTGTTACAGCCCAGAGAGAGAGAGAGAGAGGCTGCTACTGTAGGTTGACTCCTTTGGATATGTTCCACTGGAGAGAAAGAGAGAGAGAGACACACACGTGGTCTTGTTCAAATGTGTTTACACTAGAGAGGGAGAGAGAGACCAAAGAACGGACAGTAATGGTTTAACATGGTATATGTTATCACATAAAGGGGGATTGAGTTGCTGAGATATGTCCGATACGGTACTCTTATCAGTGATATTTCAGAGTATAGAGAAAGAGAGAGAGAGAGAGAGAGAGAGAGAGTGTGTGAGCTTGTGTGTGTGTAAGTGTGTGTGTGTTGTGTGTGTTGTGTGTGAGAGAGAGCAAGTGAATGATGGACTCGTTTCAAAAGGTAACTGTAGAGATAGAAGACCTTGATATGGCTGCGTTACAGTGGGCCAGCAGAGAAACGGAGGGTGAGGAGAGCATAAAGGAACAGACCCATTTGAGTTCCTGGAGCCAACAATCAGACAACAGATAGACCTGTCTCTGGAATGATGCAAGAGGAGTGATGAAAGACTGATGGCGGTCAGAGCAACATGCTGGTTTGTCTCGCCTTTCAAAGGAAAGCATGGAGCTGGTAGAAATGGCAGTGTATGGAATATCTTCTCAAAGCTTTCAGCATGAAACATTGTTGGAATTGTTGGAATTCTGTATCCAATGTCTTATGGTGTAGTTTGTAGTTGTTTTGATATACAGTAGAGATAGATTTTTATGTTGATTTTGCAAACGTTTGTTGGCTTTAAACGAAGGACTGTGTCGATTAACATTGTCATGAACCATACAGTCAACACTTAAGCCAAAATTTGATAGCGACCATAATCCTGTAGCATCTCTTTAAGAGAACACACCAGTGGAGGTAGAAATCGGAGCACAGGCTCATTGTAATGCATGTCATGTAATGAGGAATGGTATCAAACACGTGTTTCGGCCTCCACCAACCTCCACTTAAACACACATGTTGACACATCTTCTGTACTAGCTAAGGCTCTCATTCCCCCACCAGCCTGGCTTTCATCTCTGATCTCTCTTACTTGATTTCGCTTTCTTCGATCCTCTCCTGGTCCAGGTCCTCGATAAACTTCTCTCCCTTCATCCAGTAGATGAGAGGACTGGTGTCCCCACTGTAGCCGAAGAATGCTCGACACGTCAAGTTCACTGCACTTCCTGTGGAGACAGGAAATGACATGCTGTCATTATCGATTGCTCACGGGGACAGTAAAGGAGCGTGGGTCTCGGTCCTGAACAAAACGGAGACGCTGCTAACCAGGTCATGCTGTGGCCTTGGGAGGTCATGTGGGGGATAGCAATGGCAACACTTCCAATCGTATTTTCACACCTGGTGACATGCAACTGTTGTGACATGTGGGTTTACACATAGATGCACATACGCAAGCGCACGCACACACACACACACACACACACACACACACACAAAAGGTGTTGGTTTAGTTTGACACTTTCAGCCCTTTCCTCTTACATTCCACAAAACCGCAGAGGGAAGCTTTAACAAAGCTTGGACTAGATAACAATTCTCTCCTATACAAAAAGCTCACCAGACCCCCTACAGGAGCAAAACATCCTGTCATATAGTAGTAGTACCCTTCTGAGAGTTACAGCACACTCACAGCCAGATTTTATACACTTGCATCAATAACAGAATACGGAACACACACACACACACACACACACACACACACACACACACACACACACACACACACACACACACACACACACACACACACACACACACACACACACACACACACACATATAAAACCAGTGACATGTCATCACCACACGGGGGCACTCCAGAGCTTCCAGAAACTCCCCAGAGATCCACAATCCCCAGAGATCCACAATCCATCCATGGATGGAGAAAGAGAAAGAGCTTAATCACTGTTATTTCAGTCAACTATCGTTAGGTTAGAATTAAAACTACGGTGGTCACATCTCAATCACTGTCAGTTATATAAAGGATCATCTTTCCTCCTGGTATTCATTCTCTTGCCCCTATTACTTTGTGTATATTGACAACCAAAACATAAACACATATTTATGACTCAAACCTCAGCTGCAAAAACACCTGAAAACTGTCAACCATTTCTACATTTCTAAACATGTCAACACCCAAATACTTAAAATCCACACTGTAAAATCAAACACTCAAACCCAGAAGAAGAGAGAACAGCCAAACCGAACTGCACTGCAGACTGCGGAGCTTCTTGCTGTAATGAAATGCATAAGGGACAGGGCTTGGCTCTGTCTGAATGTATGTTCACACTGCGTTCCCTTTGTAGTTTCCTTCTCTGGGGGCCCACTGGGCAGCAATCACAGGCTGCTTCGCAGTGAACCACATGATGAAAATATGTAAACAACACATGTACAGTATGAGAGTGGGTGATCCTAAACAGTACAGGCTATCTCTCTAGAGGCTCTCTCTGGAGACACAGTGTTGTGTGGAGGGGGGGGGTTTGTTTGGTGGGAGGCAGAGAAAGAGAGGGGGACAGGGGGATAGAGAGAGAGAGAGCAGGAGGCAGAGAAAGAGAGGGGGGGGGGTGAGAGAGAGAGAGAGAGAAAGAAAGAAACACACAGTGAGAAAGAGACAGACAGACAAACAAACAAACAAACAGAGAGAGCCTAGGCAGAGCAGTGAGTGAGCAGCTGTACCGCTGTCTACAGGCCAGGGCCAGCGTTAGAGCACTGTTCACCCTGCACAACTCTGCAGTACACACCTTTACCTGTACCCACCTATAGATGTCCTGTAGCCCCTCACTCATCAACCCCTCCACCCCCCCCCCCCCCCCCCGCCCAGCACAACTTTGCAGTACACACCTTTACTTACTTGTCCACCCCCCCCCCCCCTACCGCCTCCCTCCCACTTTCGCTGGGTTACACACACACCACACACAGAAAGTTTTGTAGCCCCTGATATAGAGGTTAGTGGAATGTAAAAAAACAAACAAGAAGGTAGTCCACTCTGTGAAGATCAGTGTCTGACATTTCCAAAGTTCAACAGCCATTCTGTTGCTGGTATTTGTGGAGTCGTGTAGTACAGGGGCTACATGATGTACCTACAAAACAGGGACCTGTGGTGTTCACACACACACACACACACACACACACACACACACACACACACACACACACACACACACACACACACACACACACACACTCACGGACACACACACTCACGGACACACTCACGCAAACACATAGTATATACACATACACACGCATGGATGCACACGCGCATAGACGCAAACACACGCATGGATACACATACACACACACAATATAGCAATATCTAATGTCTGTCCAAGTCAATTACACACACAAAGATGACTAGGTCATGCTGTGCTGTGCTGTGCTGCAAATGAACCACAAAGTTCGAGCTAAGGGTCCAGGAACGCCAGAGACCACTAACAGCACCTATAGTATTGGTAAGATTCTGTGACACTGTTAAACCAACCCATGATTTTAGCTGACTAATACAATACATCACCTTTCATACCACACACTCAGATGGCCATGGTCTTTGGTGAGGTGTGTGTGGGAAAACGCACCCAGGGTTTTCTGCTTTATCATCCTGCCCCATGCTGACAGTTTATCCCAGAGATCAGTTCCAATCTAGGAATTTCAAGCTGCCGCCGATCCCTGCTCCCGGAGGAAGTCCCTGCTGAGCTCCCAGGGAATCGGAGGAAATTGTTGTCAGCGTCCTGCTGTGTTGTTCTAATCCCACAGTCACACTCCTCCCCAAGCTCTCATCTCCACCAGCTCAGAGGACAGACAACCAGCACACCGACAGGAGCACAATACCCAGACCCCTACCTAGACCCCTACCCAGACCCCTACCTAGACCCCTACCCAGACCCCTACCCAGACCCCTACCTAGACCCCTACCCAGACCCCTACCTAAACCCCTACCCAGACCCCTACCCTGACCCCTATCCAGACCCCTACCAAAACCCCTACCTAAACCCCTACCCAGACCCCTATCCAGACCCCTACCTAAACCCCTACCCAGACCCCTACCCAGACCCCTACCAAAATCCCTACCAAAACCCCTACCCAGACCCCTACCCAGTCCACTACCCAGACCCCTACCCAGACCCCTACCCAAACCCCTACCGAAACCCCTACCTAGACCCCTCTTCAGACCCCTACCTAGATCCCTACCCAGACCCCTACCTAGACCCCTACCCAGACCCCTACCCAGACCCCTACTCAGACCCCTACCTAGACCCCTACCCAGACCCCTACTCAGACCCCTACCTAGACCCCTACCCAGACCCCTACCCAGACCCCTACTCAGACCCCTACTCAGACCCCTATCCAGACCTCTACCCAGACCCCTACCCAGACCCCTACTCAGACCCCTACCTAGACCCCTACACAGACCCCTACCCAGACCCCTACTCAGACCCCTACCTAGACCCCTACACAGACCCCTACCCAGACCCCTACTCAGACCCCTACCTAGACCCCTACCCAGACCCCTACTCAGACCCCTACCTAGACCCCTACCCAGACCCCTACCCAGACCCCTACCCAGACCCCTACTCAGACCCCTACCCAGACCCCTACCTAGACCCCTACCCAGACCCCTACTCAGACCCCAGACCTCTACCCATTCATGTCCCACATTTTCCAGTGAAGTTAAATGTGAAAGTCACGCATCTTGCAATAAAACATTCTCCTTGTTTTGTTATGCGCCTCTGTTATGTGTTAAACATGTCGATAAAGACTGGCACCAAGACTAGCAGAGAAGAGCTCACCAAGCTTGGTTTGTAAAGCCACTGCACAGTACGCTACTGTAGGTTGTTGTGCGGATGTAGTCAGTGAATCCCACTCTATCTGCTGTCAAACCCCATGGCAACACAATTATTCTCAGAATGCTTCCATGGTAACTCGCAGTTAACTGCATCTATGTGGACTTTTCTTCACATTGAGAGGAGGGTGTTGGAAAGCACTTTTGTTGGACTGCTGATTGTGTGCAAATTAGACTCCAGCCCTGACACACTCTTAACCCTGTGTAAGAGACATGACCGTTCCCTAGGGGCCCTTCAAAAGTAATGGAGTGAAACTCACTGCCTTTACTCTCCCCTCTTAAACAAAAACTCTGTTTGATTCAGCTAACACACACACACATGCACACGCACACACGCACACGCACGCACGCACGCACGCACGCACGCACGCACGCACACACACACACACACACACACACACACACACACACACACACACACACACACACACACACACACACAAGCTTTAGAAGCCACCCACTTTATAGAAGCACTTTATGTGTGTGTGTGTGCGGAAGGGGTTTCAAACCCTGATAACCTTGTGCTTCTTAAGAGAAGAAATATGCACAAGTCTTAAAACCTCGACACTTAAAGGTCTACCCAGTCCATTTCATTAGACAAATACAATAAATTACAGGCAGAGCTATCAGGGTGAGAGAGGAAAACAGAACCAAGTTAAATTATGATCTTGTGTAGAGGGGGACATTTTAAGAGCACACCACAGACACATAACTGAATATTCAAAGGCCGGTAAATATTAAATTCAATATCGCTCCTGACATTTAACACGAACAGCTACATTTTCAGTCTGCTAAACTGCAATAAAAAGCACAACTATTGTTGTAGGATTGATCTCCAGATCTTTCCATATCATGACATCATGACATCTCCTGTTATGCCCTTCTATCTATTAAAAATGTTTTAAAATGTGTGTGTGTGTGTGTGTGTGTGTGTGTGTGTGTGTGTGTGTGTGCGCACGCAATTGTGTGTGAGTGCGTGCGTATGTGCGTGCATGTTGTGTCTGTATCTGTGCTGCATGATTGCCATTTTCCCCTCAGGCTGGCAGTTGGTAACACTGTCTGATGGAGGCTAGATGTCAGATCTCCATTATTTTACTTCAACCCAGTCCTCCCAGAATCCCAGTGGGAGTTTTCCTCTAAAAGGCAGCTCTGGCCTTCATGAGTCCTTTGCAGAGGACAGTGAAACAGATACTTTAACTGTAAAATATACTGTAAATATACTATAAATATATTGTAAGTGTGTTTGCGTTCTGTTAGTGTAAGGTAATGCTAGCTTGTACTTGGAGGAAAATGTGTGTATATACTGTAGTTACTAGTGTGTGTGTGTGTGTGTGTGTGTGTGTGTGTGTGTGTTTAGAAGCTGAAGGCTGATAATTAGGCTTTCATAGCCTCCACCGAGATGGTACTCAGACTCTGAGACAGAAAGGAGGGAATTCAGAGAGAAAAACAAACTTCAGATACACAAACACAACACTCAGAGCACAACACATAGAATCCTCTACTCTCTCTCTCTCTCACACACACACACACACACACACACACACACACACACACACACACACACACACACACACACACAAACATAAATCACCAAAGCCCTCCTGGTTCTCCTCTCTCCTCTCCTGTCTTGTCACTGGTCCCTTTTCTCCTCTTCTTTTTAAAATCCCTCTCTCTCCATCTTTCCTTCTCTGTCACTCCCTCCATTCTGCTCTCCTCTTCTCTCACCCTCTCTCTAATCCTCAATCCTTTTTCCCTCTTGGCTTTCACACTCTCTTCTAGCCTCCCCGCCCCCTTTCCGCCTCCTCTGTCCCTCTCTGCTCCACTCCTCATCTCTCTGTCTAAGCAGCCATTGGACCAGACACTGTGAGGACAGAGGCACCAGTGCTGTGAGAGGCTGCTGATTGAGGAAGCAGTTTCCTAGTGTGTGTGTGTGTGTGTGTGTGTGTGTGTGTGTGTGTGCGCGCGTGCATGAGTGTGTGTGTTGATGTGTCTGAGGACGGCAGTGTTTGTTGAATAAGCCATAAGCTGGAGTGCTCGTTAAATAAACCATTCCCAGTGTGTGTTTGATGTTTTATGACACACACACTGCTCCTCAAACACAGTAAACAGAATGGGACATCAGAGCGCCAGTGAATCTGTGTCTGTCCCTGCACCTCTTGGGTCAGTCACAACTCACAGGTTGTCAGTGATGGAGACATGGTCTTGGAACCAACATTCGCTATTCTTATACTGGCGAATACATTCCAGGGTTAGTCTTTGATTATTCAACACTGTTACTGGCCCTCATTAGCATGTGTGCACTTATGTGTGGAAGTATGTGTGTGTGCGTGTGCGCGTCTATATGTGTATGCTTTT
>NC_139666.1:17882816-17887294 GCF_951799395.1 Argentina silus | reverse complement strand
TGCTCTGCCTATGTAGACGCGCACACACGCGCACGTGTGTGTGTGTGTGTGTGTACGTGTGTGTGTGTGTGTGTGTGTGTTTAGCCAAAAAACTGATTTCACAGGGAGCACAAGGAAAATAAAATAAAAGTTATTTGTTTCACAAATGAACTGAAAGCCAAAGGGAGCAAGAACACACACACACACACACACACACACACACACACACACACACACACACACACACACACACACACACACACACACACACACACACACACACACACACAAATAGAAACCCTAGTTGTTTGATTTGATTGCACTTCATGCACTGGGTAGCTACTGTCTGAAGGGGGAACATAAATTTGAAGCCTCCCTTTCAACAAAATGCGCAAAAATGAGTTAATGGCTAGAACATTTATAGATATATAACAGAGCCCACATAACAACAGCGTTATCTTTGATATAATAATCACATGCCCAGTGAGCATGTCTTTGTTCTCATTCAAAGAGAGAGAATTAAAAAAACATCCTTTATTCGTCAAACTCTTAAGCAAAAACACGAGAGAATAGGTAGGAGGTGGCGAACAAGCTTGATCTTCAGTTTGTTGTTATTATGGGTTACAAACTAGCTGAGTGTCATAGAAACGCTCGGAATTGTCATGGTGATTCAGGCCTTTATGTTAAAAAGGGCACAGGCAGTGGTAGGGTTAAGTGGGAGAGGAGAGACTTAACACTGCAGTTATTGACTCTGCAAGATAAAGAGAGAGAGAGAGAGAGAGAGAGAGATGGTGATGGAGAAGGAGCCTTAAGCCAATGAATGAAAAGAGCATGTACCGTGGAAAGAAAAAGAGCTAAAGAGCGAGACTGACAGATCACTTGTGAAACACAGAGTGATCGTGAGAACCTATTCTCTGGAGGGGAACGAGGGAGGAGGTCAGAGGAGTCCTTGTAAGCTTGGCTACGCTCACATGCACGTAAAGGTGACTAATTTTCTCATTTTCCAGTTGAGGACTAAGAGCCATAATGGCCCTCTTTTGGTGAGGCCAGTGAGTCCACAATAGGACTGCATTATGCTCCACTCCACCGGCAGCTGCTCTAAGCCTGCCTCACTCTTAAAGGTCACTCAGGAAACTGCCAACACACAAAAGGTCATGTTGGCTCTAATAGGGGTGTGCAAGTGATTAGGAATATGGCCATGTTGAGCCAAAATGAAATCGCAGAGGAAGAAAGGAGGTTTACTGGAGACAGGAGGATTGTTGTGATGGTGAAATAGAGTTGTCCTCTAGTCTTTCTGCCTGATTTGTAGTGTTCTGTAACATTACTTTTGCTGTAGCTGGCTGAAGCTATATGAATGTGTCCCACACTTGAGAGGTCTTAGCTGTGCCTGTATAATGAAGAAGGTTCTGAGTATACTTGTTAGGTGGTGGAAAACACTTTAAGTTTCCTTTCTAGTCATTAGAGGAGACGGGAACACTGAAACATAAATGAGATTGTGTTCTTCCCCCGTGTTGTCACCCAGATTCACTTGAAAAGGTCATAAAAGATGATATAAAGCTTTAATGTGTAACAGATCGTCAGCTAAAGTGAGGATGAAATAAAGTGAGGAAAGGAAGGGGGGGGGGGGTGTAGGATAAGGGAGAAGAGGACCGGTAGAGGAGTGAGGAGAGATGTGAGCAGACAGGGAAGGAGTGAAGCGGAGGCCTCTGTGTCTAGCAGGATGGGACAGGACAGATGGTGAGGGAGATTTTCCTCTCTGGTGTATTTTTTCAACTCGTTGTAAGACGAGAGCTGAGTAGCAGCCAGTGTTGTGGTTCAGACCCACAGTGACAATCCCTGGGGGTGAGAGCGTGTGAGGGGACAGGACTGACCTCCCCCTCCTTCTCCGTGGTGGTGGTGGGGCAGCATGCAGAGGCTAGGAGAGGGGGGTCTCGGACAGTTCACACGCACTCTCCTAAATCGTAGGCTGACATCTTGACAGTACAAAACTGCAGAGATGTTCGAAAAAACAACAACCATATTTCGGTTCTTCTTACCATGGAAATTGCCTATGACTGCTATGTCAAAATGAATCAGAAAAATTGTGAGTGCATACCAGGGGAGGCGGGTGGTTGATACCGTTCCTCATTTGAGCCCATCCTCCAATTTCTACCTCCACCAGCCTCTACTGCTGCATACTACTGTATACATGCAAGGTCTGTGTACCCTGGTCAGATTCTAATGTACACCTAAAGGTACTACTTTTTTACCTCTGAAAAATATGGCACTAAAGCAAAAGGACAAAAAATTTTTAAAAATAAAGGTAAAAACAAGACACTGAGCCATAATTATCATCCTAGATAAGTCAGATTCAGCTGGGGGGACGGCAGAAACAACACCCTGCAGTGACATGATTGCTGCAATCAAACTTTTAAATAGAGACAATTTCCTTCTCCCAGTGCCTTACTGTGCAGCTGAGTGAGAACAGAGTGGGTTGTCTTCCATAACACCGTGTGATGCAGCACTGTGCCCCCCTGGGTTAGAGGCCTGACCTGGATGCTAAATGGAGCATTTCATTCTTTATGCTAACCGGGCCACATTACTGTATAACCGTACTGTCTGTACTGTAGCCTACAGTAGGCATGTGGACCTGTACTCAAACGCCCTGTGAGCAGATTAATACGAGAATGCATGCATGATAATCACAGCAAACCGCAGAGAGACTCGTTATCTCCATGTAAAGGGGTTCGTACCAGGGAGACTCATTATAACATGACAAGATGCATACTTTAAAGAGAGAGAGAGAGAGAGAGAGAGAGAGAGAGAGAGAGAGAGAGAGAGAGAGAGAGAGAGAGAGAGAGAGAGAGAAAAGAGTAAAGAAGGGGGTTATCTGATTATCTGGTTGAGTAAGGAGGCAATCTTCCCCCTGGTTCAGTAGGTTTCATGGGGTTACTGCAGCCTCTGACAAGAGGTTCTGTATGGGCCAGGTGGTCGACCCAGAGTCACTGACTCCGGCCCTGCTACATAACTACCGTTCCAACTCAATTGCTACACTTTATACGCAATTGCATTCAGCAGTTGACTTTATTACATTACATACATTACATTATTACGTGGTGGAGCTATGCAAGTGTTGTGTCAGGATCCTACACTGTGTATGCTGGTTTTCATTGTAACCAATCAATCGTTAGAATGTGTCCCCTAGATCAATGTTGTGCTATCGAGTTAGCATGAGCGATCACTATCTGGTTAGTAAAGGGATTATTGAACGACAACAGAAACAATAAGCTGTGGTAATGTGACATGTGGCCAACAGGGGAGGCTGGTAGAGGCAGAAATCGGAGGATTTCGTGTTTGATACCATTCCTCATTCCATTCCATGCATTATAATGAACCCGTTGTCTGATGTCTACATCACACCAACCCCCACTGGTGGCCAATGCCATTACTCCAGAGTAGAGACAGGGACAAATGGAGTTTGAGGAGTTGGTAAATGGTGTTGAAAACACACGGCTACATATCAAACAAGGTGTAAAGCAGTGGTGAATGAAGGGAGGGTAAAGGGATAGTTCACCCAAATGACAAAATCCCATATTTGGTTCTTTACCTTAAAAGGACACACTTCAATCCACACTCTATTTCTGTGTACTGTCACTAAAATAACTCCTTTCAGAGTAAGGGACCGAATATGAGACTGTGTAATTTGGGTGAACTATCCCTTTAATGTAGGTTCCAACACACAGGCATATACACGTGCAAACACGCTCACCTGAACCCCCCATGATAATGTTTCTCTTTTCTCTTTCTCTCTCTCTCTCTCTCTCTCTCTCTCTCTCTCTCTCTCTCTCGCTGTTCTCTCTCTCTCTGGCACAGTGCAGTCTCTCCCTGTGTCTGGTCAGTCTGTTTATCGCTGGATTGTTTACACCAGGGTGGACATGAGGCAGAGAGTAAACTCCAACATAATCGGCATCCTCCAGGTCAACAACAGAATAAACACACACACACACACACACACACACACACACACACACACACACACACACACACACACACACACACATGCACTCACACCCTCGGAACAACCCAGGAACAACCCTCGGAACAACCAGCTGGGCGCCTGTTGCTAAGTAACCAACATGTGTTTTTTTATAGATCTGGGGGGTAATTATTGCCATGGAGGGCAGTCATTAAGAAGCAGAGCCGATAGTTAAGAAACTCATCCTCCCTTTGTTCCTGATTACATGTTTCAGGGGATGGAGAGAGCAGAGGAGGAGAGGAGAAGAGAGGAGAGGAGGAGTGGGAGGCAGGGTCGTGAAAGAGAACAATAGCTCTCCACTCCACCTCCAAAGTAGAGAGGTAACAGTAGAAACGAGGCTTAAAGGACAGTTGGAAATGAAAGGACTCTCCCCCACACAGTTGGAAATGACGCAATATCTCCCGGTTTGAATCCTATTGGTTTAATCCGATTGAAATGTAGACCTGGGAAAACAAGTGAACTCTCTGACTATTTAATTACATTA
>NC_139666.1:17875316-17877816 GCF_951799395.1 Argentina silus | reverse complement strand
GAATGACGTTCTCCAAGACATGTTGAATCAGTGTGTCTTTGTCTACCTGGATGATATCCTCATCATCTCCCCTGACGAGAAGACCCATGTCCAGCACGTCCAGTAAGTGCTTCAGTGCCTCCTCGATAACCAGCTCTTCGTTAAGGCAGAGAAGTGTGAGTTCCATGCGTCCACTGTTGCTTTCCTTCGATTCATCATCTCGGAGGATAACATTCAAATGGATCCTGCCAAGGTTAGTGCGGTTGCTGATTGGCCCACGCCAATTGGGAAGGGAAGGAATTGGTAATTTTTATAGAGGGTTCATCAGGAACTTTAGCACAGTTGACGCCCCACTGCATGCCCTCACCTCTTCTTCGGTCAAGTTCCAGTGGTCTCCTCAGGCGGGTCATGCTTTCTGGAGACTGAGGGAGAGCTTCAACTCGGCACCTGTCCTCACTCTTCCGGATTCCCGGTCTCCAGAGGACAACAAGTTTCATCCCTGTGCCTTCCTCTCCCGGAAACTCTCTCCTGCCGAGAGAAATTATAACGTGGGTAACAGGGAGCTGTTGGCCGTCAAGGTGGCTCTGGAGGAATGGCGCCACTGGTTAGAGAGAGCGGTGCACCCTTTTTTAGTTTGGACCTACCACAAGAACCTGGAGTACATCCGGACCGCCAAGTGACTCAACTCCAGGCAGGCCAGATGGGCTCTGTTTTTTTATAGATTTAATTTTTCTTTGTACTACCAGCCTGGTACCAAGAATGTTAAGCCTGATGTCCTGTCTCGCCTGTTTGATCCTGACTCGTGTTCCGTATCCATGCATTCCCCAGGGATGTGGTGTCAAATCGGGGACCACAATTCATCTCTCGGTTCTGGAAGGCATTCTGCTCGCTTCTCGGTGCACCGTCAGCTTTTCCTCCGGGTACCATCCCCAGTCCAATGGCCAGAGCGAGCGGCTCAACCAGCTCCGCTCGCCACCAACGGCCAGCTCTGCTCGCTTTGGTGTCTCGTGTCCCAGAACCCAGCCACTTGGAGTAAGCACCTCCTCTGGGTCGAGTATGCCCACAACACCCTGCAGAGGTCTGCTTCTGGTCTCTCCCCCTTCCAGTGCGCCTACGGGTATCAGCCGCCGCTGTTCCTGGACCTGGAGATGGAGCGTCCCCTCTGCCCAAGCATTCGTTCGGCGGTGCCGCTGCACCAGGAGCCGGAATCCGGAATCTCTCTTTCTATCCCCCTTATTCTCCCCCTCTTTCTCCCTCTCGCCTGTTCATTTATCAGTCGGTTCCACTGTGGGCTCCAGACTATGTGATTAATGAGGAACGTTTAAACACACTTAAAACATTTACCTTTGTTTTACTGAGACCCTGGTTGCCAGGGTGGTCACTAATTGTTACTTACTACTGGTTCACTGTGGGAACAAAACAGAATGGAAACGGAACAGCAGTATGAAGTGGAACATTCTGGAAAGTTCCGTCAGAATCACAAAGGTTGGGGTCAATGTCCATGATTGCAATTCAGGATGTGAGACTGTGGGACTTTTAGGACTGATAACATTTTTCAATTCATGAAAGAATGAGATGGGCGTAGTTGAACTTTTGAATTAGACATAACGGATGAATTGAGGTATGATGGAATAGACCCCAGCTTACACCATTGAAGTTGGTTTCCAACCGCCATAGAACTCCAACAAAAAGGAGGTAGAGTAGCTGGAAGAAGACCCCAGCCCAGCTGAACCTTAGAACCTGGCTACAGATCGGGGTTGACAGCCCACCACAACCAATGATGATCACCTACCGGTAGACCCCTTCACAAAGGATCCCTCCGTGACCTGAAGACTAACAACAACCACAACCGATTCACCTGACACAGTCAATGGTGAAATTGCATTACAGCCTCAATGCCTTACAATCATAGACATGGACACCAGTGTACAGTCTTAGTGAAGCACTGTGGTATTTAGAGTATTGTTGGGCTGCAGTCTCTCTCTCTCTGTCTTTCTCTTGCTTCACATCTCTCTCTCTCTTTCTCTTGCCAATCCCTCGCTCTCTGTTTCAACCCCCCCCCCCTCTCTGTTACACCTCCTCTCTCTCTTTCTCTCTCACTCTCTGGCTCCTGTTTGATTACACACACTGCTCTCTCAGTAGAGGGAAGTAAAAGTCTTTCAACAGGAATACGGTTTAAAACTAGAACTGTGTGCTCCACCTTTGACAGCTTCAGCCCTTACACAAATATGCACGCATGCACACACACACTCAAACACGTATGTCGCACATAGCCATACACGCACACACACTCACGCACATATGTCGCACGTAGCCATACACACACATACACACACATACGCACACACACACACACACACACACACACACACACACACACACACACACACACACACAAGAACTGAGCAGAAAACAGAACAACAACAGAACAAGAAAGAGGGGTGAGGGAGAGTAATTTAGCGTGTGACTCAGACCCTGACCTTCAGCAGCCTTCCAGAGTGATGCCAATTTCAGTCATCAC
>NC_139666.1:17862816-17867816 GCF_951799395.1 Argentina silus | reverse complement strand
AAAGCCTTTGTGTGTTCGACAGTATGAGAAGGGAAACAGAACAGGGTCATATTGTATATGAACAGGCTTTCTGTGTGTGTGTGTGTGTGTGTGTGTGTGTGTGTGTGTGTGTGTGTGTGTGTGTGTGTGTGTGTGTGTGTGTTTGAGTGTGTGTGTGTGTGTGTGTGTGTGTGTGTGTGTGTGTGTCTGTTTGTGTGTGTGTGTGTGTTTGTGTGTGTGCATGTGCATTTCAATGTCTGTATCAAATGGTACTGTACAATCCCTCCTTCGAAGAGAAACAACTTCAATCTGCATATTTATTTCCCCCATCCGTGACCTTTAAAGCCACCCATCTCTGAAGTTCATACCATAAGTTCAACCTTAGCTTCAAGCCTGGGAAGCTGGGGACGCTGCGCGGGTAAACAACGTATAGCATGTCAGAGGATGCCAGAAGACTTTGAACTAAAGATCAACCTGTACAGTATAGAGTGCAGGTTCTAGTTTGGTCTCATACACAGTTGGGTAAAGCAGTTCTAAGAGGCCACAGCTTACATAGGCCTACAGACTATCTGCCATGACGGAAAATTGCATGTACTGTATATCTGGTGCTAGGCAGCATCAACAGAAAACATGCAGTGTGCAGTATACTGTATGACCTTTGACCTGGTCTCAGTAGAAGAGTGGAGGCATCTACAGCCCAGCCCTCCCTGTCCCCACTAGCCCTGAGGTTTCTGTTCCATGTCCAAACGCCAGGAGGGAACAATACGCTGTGAGAAACAATCAGGAATAAATATAACACACATAAACATACACGCAGGCACGCAGGCACGCAGGCACGCAGGCACGCACACAGACACAGACACAGACACACACAGACACACACACACACACACACACACAAAGGGTGCGATTTGCCTCCGAGGATGGTGGGAATTTCCCCCCTTCTGCTTTTCTTATCCGTCCCTCTGATCATTACCTTCTCTCCCCAGTAAGGACACGGTACAGTACATCCCCACTTATGCTCTGCATTTGTACATGAATTCCCACAACAGACATTCTAATGCCTAAACACAGCGAATTCAGTGTTTTTGTAATGCTTTTTTAATTACAGTATGTGAACAGGCTTAGCCTAATGACAGTGTTAACAGCCCCAAAAAATCATTTTGGAATCACCAACTGGCACGGGAGAGTGGACTTCGGGCCTCCTCGTTGAGAAGCTACCCCGTTGCAATGTTGATGGAGTCTTTTTGTAATGCTTTTTTGGGCGCTTTGTTGATTTGGCGCTTTGTTGATTTGGTTCTTTCAGCGTTCTCTGCAGCAACTTGTGGTTTCATACACGGTTTCAATGTCTGTCTGAGGCATCTTTCCTCTTCCTTTCGTTTCCTGTGAGTGTGTGCTGCATGCAACTGGACTGGCGAAGGTATTCACTAGACCGCTAACGTGTTGTTAAATAAATAGAAGCTGCATGATTGCATGTATGAGAATGATTCACCCCAACTCAATTCAAAATCAATGTACAAAAAAATGATTCTAAAAATATGTTTAGAGTCATGTACAATTACGTAGAATTGCATGAGACGCGTTATATTTTCTCTGGGAAAGGTCGCTCCGCTCTAATTACCCCCCACCCACCCCCCACCCTCAGTTTTATTCACAAATCGCACACTGAACACACACACGCACTGCACTGCACTGCACTGCACAGCACAGCACACGCACGCACGCACACACGCACGCACGCACGCACACACACACACAAACCTCCCCCCCCCCACACACACACCGGCCTAATTACAGAGTTCTGAAGTGTTTGCACTCACTCAGGGCAGTTGGTTAGCCTGGTACCGTCATTAGCAGTGCTCCTAAGAGTATGTAAACTAGTGAGTATGTACACTAGTGAGTATGTAAACTAGTGAGTATGTACACTAGTGAGTATGTACACTAGTGTGTATGTACACTAGGCCCTTACATATTCAGCCTTATTATCAGAGCTCTCTCTCTCTAACAAGCTGTTTCTCTGTTTCTCTGTTTCTCTGTTTCTGTCTGTTGATGAAGATGGACTTATACAATATTGCTGGCCTGACTTCTACCTCATGGTGCTATCTGTCTAGCTGTGAGTGTTTTTTAGGCTTGTGCTTTTGTGCTGTCAGAGTGCTGACTGTGCATAAGACTCACTTTGAAGACCCCTGTCAAGTGATACTGTGGAAAGGCAAGTTTCATAGAAAAAAGGTGAATGACTTTAAAAATAACTAATACGCCAGAAAAGCCAGAAAGTGTGTGTGTGTGTGTGTGTGTGTGTGTGTGTGCGCGCGTGTGTGTGCGAGTGTGCGTGAGTGTGTGTGATGGTGTATGTGGGTGGGTGTGTGGGTAGAGTGCATACTTGTTTGATCAGAGATATGCCACCCACTCGTCTGTGAGTCTGTACGGATGACAGCAGAAGAGGGGGACGCTTGGGTCTGCTGACGCTCACAAGAGAGGGGGGGCCGGTCACGGGCTCTTAGGCACGAGTGTTTGCATTGTTAATAGGTAATCACACTGCACAAATTACACTTGATACTGATACTATTCTAATTACATATCAAACCGCTGTACATAATTACACGATTGGTGATCGTATTGCTAATTATGTGGTGAGTAAACTAAAGACAAATGAAGACAGGATATGTAGGGGGAGAGAGGGAGAGAGAGAGAGAGAGAGAGAGAGAGAGAGAGAGAAAGAGAGAGAGAGAGCAGTGATGGGTGGTGGTGGTGGTGAAGAGAAAGCTGATGTGGAGAGAAAAACACATAACAAGAGAGGGAGAATAGGAGCTTGAGAGAGAAAGGGGGGAGAGAGAGAATGGGAATCAGGCAAGAGGAAGGAAAGAGAGAGAGAGAGAGAGAATCAGAGAGAGAGAAAGAGGGCGACTCTACAAGCACACTCCCCCTCTTCTTGGCATGCTACACTTCACTCTGAAAATCTCATTATCTTAATTACCATGCCTTTATGGAGAAATACATTAATTATCTCGGTTCAGGAGGAGATACCATTTAAAAGAGAGAGAAGCTTGGAACAGACTCATATAACCCAGAAAACACTGCTCTGCATGCACCATTTTACACACACAGCCAGGAGGAGAAGAAAGGGAAAACAGGTTTCTGACAACCTGTGTTGAATGGAGGGACGAGGGAGGGAGGAGGAAGGAAGGAAGGAACAGGTGTGGAGGGGGGGGGGGGGGGGGGGGGTGGCAGAAAGAAGAGGATGTGTTCGAAAAGGATAGAGAGAGGAGTGAATGTGAGTTGAAGCAACCACAGCAGAAGCACAGAGAGGGGTAGGAGGCAACACAGTCACCAGCGATGCTATAATGGTATTCAGTGTTTTTTTTCTTTCTTGTTGTTGTCTTTCCTGGTGGGTCACAGTCAGGAAAAACTGGCTTTAAAGTAACTACTGGGCTGTCACTCTAATCAATCCACATCTGATGACCTCTCCATCTTTGTCTCCAGCCTGTGACCTCTCTCTCACCCTTTCCTGCATTTTTCATCATTGACCTCTGTCCATCTTCTATTTTCTCTTTTCTTTTCTGTCTCTCACCTATTCTGCCTCTGAATACGGCTATGGATGTAACTCCTCTGTAAATGTATTCTGTGTGTGTGTGTGTGTTTGTGTTTGTGTGTGTGTGTGAGTGTGTGTGTCTGTGTGCGTGTGTGTACGTGTATGTGTGCATGTTTTATAAATCTGAAGTTATTCTAAGACATAATTAGAACTAATACCAGCGTACTGTGAGCATGTGTGTATAGTGGGAGACTAAGACATACTATATGTGCTATGTGTATAAGTGCTAAGGGTGTGTATCTAAGTGTGTGTTTATTAAAAACAAAATGGGAGTCTATGAATATAAACTTTGTGTGTGTGTGTGCATGTCTGTGTGTGTGTGTGTGTGAGAGTGTGTGTGTGTGTGTGAGTGTGTGTGTGTGTGTGTGTGTGTGTGTGTGTGTGTGTGTGTGTGTGTGTGTGTGTGTGTGTGTGTGTGAGTTTCGGAGCGAGTGCATTTGTCTGTGAGTGAGTGGGACTCTATGGATATAAGCTTTGTGATCAGTCATCCACAATCCCATTTCTGCTCAGTGGCGGAAAAGCTTGCTTTCCGGACTTTCCAGAAGGACTTTCCAGACAGATTATTTCGGGTGAGTGACTGTGGGGGAAGAGCAAATTAATGAATTACGAATGGAGCTGGAATACTCAGATCATTGGGCTTCTCCCATTGAAATGGCCATTGTGGAGAGATTTACAGAAGACTAAAATAATGCCGGCAAATTGGTGACAAAGGTAGAAATAAAAAGCAATCAAAATTAGAAATGCATGGAATTACTCACACATATGGATGAACATATGGTTATCTGTCAGATCACACACACACACACACACACACACACACACACACACACACACACACACACAATACAGGCCTGTGCTGTCCTTTGGTCCCATGTAATTGGGTCCCAGAGGTTTTTACCAACAAAAGCTGACCAGCTGGGGACGGACCAACACAAAGTAGGGATGGAGGGATAAAGGGATGAAAACTTCAGTAAATCTGGAGCCGTGATTTGTCTCGAGCCATCTCAGTCCCTCTGCTGCGCTGTGCCAAAACAGTCCACTGAAACTTTACCCATTAGAAATGTGTTGGATTGAGAATGCATGATTGTTGTATTATGTAATACAATGTTTCCAGATAATATGCTTCAGCAAACTCACCCAAAACTGGTTTGGATTATATTGTCAGACTGCATGTGTATTGTAAGTATGAGTCCTTCTAGAGTGGTACATGACTAGACTAGGAATCATTTCTGACTAAACTTTTGCATTGTATTCCTGACAATGTGGACAAAATTATAAACACTGATTTTCACTTTCTAAAAGCGTGTGTGTGTGCATGAGCGGGTGTGTGTGTGTGTGTGTGTGTGTGTGTGTGTGTCTCACAGTGAAACCAAGGTGCTTGTTCCCTCCTACATAACCTTCATGAGGTAAACAGTAAATAATGAAAACAGAC
>NC_139666.1:17847816-17852816 GCF_951799395.1 Argentina silus | reverse complement strand
TAGAGGAGCTGATTGAGTGCTTTGACCTCGGAGGTCGGCTGGGTTAAATGGGTGGAGAGTTCAGCTCTCTTTCTCTGGCTTTAAAAGCCTGCCATGTTCCCTGGAGGAGATCTGACTCTCCCTGACCACAAATCAACCAGCAATTACAACCCTCTTACAACACTTTGTTGTCGACCACAACGGCCCCAGGACCACTGGAACAGAGTGGACAACAGTAAAAAGACAATAATTATACTGTACAAGGAAAGACAAAAAGAAAGATAAAAATGAGTGGGAGAGAGTGACAGAAAGAGAGAGAGGGAATAAGGGAAAGAAGGGAGAGGGCAGGAGAGAGCAGGAAATGAGAAGGAGATGACAGTCTAAGTAGTGTTCCTGGCTGGCTGTTTATTCCGCGGCGGTGTGTTTTTGTGGTGCTTCATAAATAAAGCAGGCCCCCGAGGGCAGGCGAGCCCTCCTAAGCCAACGCTTTATTTCCAGACCAAGCCCTCCTTTTATTCCACTTGGAATAACTTGTCAAAACACAGTGGGGGCAGACGAAACCAGCCTATCAATTTCCATGGCAACGGGGGTGGTGGCAAAGGCGAAGGAGTAGCAGTTGGTCGTTTGGGACATCGGTTTGTGTGTGTCTGTGTGTGTGTGTGTGTGTGTGTGTGTGTGAGTGTGTGTGGGCAGTCGGTCATTTTTGGCTCAGTGTGTGAGAGTCATGGTGGACAAGAATTGCGGAGGGACATATAATACAAATAATAATCCTCATAACACAAAATGATATACGTCAGAGTCATGTCCTAACCTTGCCAAGCTGTGATACCATGCTATGCTGAGGCGACCAGAATTACAGCTAAATGACAGCTAAGCCTCTGTCCATTAGAGGTGATGTTAGCGTGGGTCTCAGGGAAGACGCATATCACTGCATGAGGTACGACAAGGTGATTACATAGCGACAACAAGGTGACCTTTACTGCACATTTCATCTCATCTCAGTAGTATACACGGTACGTAGACGGTGGTAAACATTGCCTGCTGTTTGGCTACAGCCACCTGTCGGCTTCAAAGAACACCAGCAGAGGGAAATATGAAGCGTTACATAGAGTGCCTTATCTACTGATGTCATATTTGCCATATTGAGATGATCAAAGTCTACCTCAAATTTGAGGAAAGTCAAATTGCGCACCGTTAAACAGGGAGAATCAGCACTGTTAATCGTCGTGGAGTACTAAAATCATGACTAATCATGAAGTAGCCATACAACGAGAGCCCCGACACTGGGAGTGGCAGATGCAGGTGAATCACATCCTAAACGTAATTGTTAGCAGCAGAGGGGGAGGGAAGAGGGAGGTTAGAGGGAGGAAAGGGGGAGAGAAATTTGTTCCGCGCGTTAGCCGGCATGCTTGGCCGCACCGGGACAGAAGGGTGGAATAATGAATTTTGGTGTGCAGAACACTGTTAATGAAATAAAGAACCTCGCCCAAACAGGTGTGTATGTGTGTGTGTTAATGTGAGTATAAGTGTGCAAGGTTGTGAGTGTGTGTGTGTGTGTGTGTGTGTGTGTGTGTGTGTGTGTGTGTGTGTGTGTGTGTGTGCATGTGTGTCTCTGTGTGTGAGTGTGCGTGCGTAAGTAGCTTTATGTACAGTATTGTGAGGACAGAATAAAGTAGGAATATTAAATCAATACAAAGCAAGCTTTCCCCGGCCCTAATGAGAGATACGAATAGGCCCAGTAAATGTTTTATAAATGAGTCCAGGGTATACATTCCTTCCCCCCAAGCCACAGTGCTGGGATGGGCTTGGCAGAGCAGCAGGTGTAGAAACAAAAGATACCCGCAAGTGAAATGAGAAAAAGAAGTATGAGAAAAGTATTTGTGGATGAATGACAAGAATGTGGATGAGTGACAAATGAGGCAGTGTGCCTTTGTGTTTGCCCTCTAAAAGACATGACAATCGTACAGATGCACAGCTGCGAAAGCAATCAAAGATGGATCGGGAACAATGAGATGCTGAACTTCAATGACATCTTTAGAGAACTCTCTCCCAACTGTGCTGCTCTCCGGAGAAGCAAAAGTATTGTGACTAACTTCACTGTTCTGTGATTGGTTGACAGAAGAAAACTGAAAAATGCATTCTGCCTTAATTAATATAGTCCCTTTATCAAACTGAGCATCAACCTGGATCATTTGCACCACAAGCCTTTTACTGCCACACTACACTGTACAGTCAGCAGCTCATAGCACACGTTGCATAACTATAATGTCTGACATGCTGTCGCATCAGCATAATCACATAATCATAACAATTTCGTATGACAACCAAACTGGTCCAAAAAGCCATGATGTGTGAGTTGGTACCTAAGTGACATGTGTTCTCAGTAGACAAGGTGCTGTCGGAGGCTCTGATGTGATTTCAACAGGCTCTGAAGACACATTAGCACTATCTCTCCCCACCCTCTCAACACGGGATGCCTAATTGAGTGTTAATTTGCTGCTAATTACGTGAGGCGTCATCCCAATGAGCCTCCCCAGATGCAGCCCGTCAGAGGCATGTGTTAAAGTGTGCATCTCACCAGCAAAGCACCCTGGGATGCGTCTGGCCCAGAGGTGATACAGCCAGCATCTGCTTCCTGCTTCCTGCTTGTCTGAGTCATCATGACAAAAACACACATCACACCATGAAATATCCCATATTCAACACAATTATTAAAGCAACGCAAATGAACAGTGAGAAATGGAGGAAAACAAATATTCGTTTTTCTATATTAATTGTACATTTGGAAGCATTGATAACAAACTGCATAAACACTTCAGATCTTCTATGAACCCTGAAAGACCAAGTTTACAAACCACTTAACTAACTGGGAAAGTCAACTGTCTGCCTACATAGTTCTCAGAGAAAAGCTTGGCCTTAGAAGACTGTACTTTGATAATCCAATCTGCCCTGCGGGCCTTGAAATCAATTGCTCGACAAATATTTCCCTCTGCAAGCAAGGCGCCTTGAATTAAACATTTAACAAACATTTCTCTGTGAAAGTGAAGTCCCTGAATTAAACATTAAATAGATATTTTCCTGTGAAAATTATGAATAATGGAGTCAAACTGTGTCTCCAACAATGGCAGTGAGTGGTTGGGCCAGAGGCACTGCTGTGGCCCTGTACTGTACACTCCCTCTGCTCTGTTTGGGCCCGGCCATGAATACAACATGAATATGAAGAAGACCTCACTGCTCTTTTATTCATCAGTACAAGTACAACACATAGAGCAAACTGGGTGAGAGGAGGACATTGCAGGAGTTGGGGAATTAGTTTGCATGTGTGTTTGTGTGTGTGTGTGTGTGTGTGTGTGTGTGTGTGTGTGTGTGTGTGTGTGTGTGTATGTGTGTGTGTGTGTGTGTGTGTGTGTGTGTGTGTGTGTGTGTTTGTTTTTTGTGTATGTACATGCGTGGCTATGCGAATGCCACTTGACAGTTCCATTATGGGGCTCTCTGAGCACTCTTTGGAACCAAGCTAGTGATTTTGATTTCTGCAGACTACAGGTCACTGGGCACATTACTGACTACATATGGAGAGAGAACAAGAGAGAGAGAGAGAGAGAGAGAGAGAGACAGACAGACAGACAGACAGACAGACAGACAGACAGACAGACAGACAGACAGACGAGACAGAGACAGAGAGAGAACAGTTTGTCTGGGTGCAAAGCGCACAGTATATGAACACAGTGTAGGAGTGCAGTCATGCTAACACAACTCACCAACTGCTCCTTCGGCTCATCCCCTCTCTCCAGTCTCTCATCCCCTCTCTCCAGTCTCTGATAGAGTTCCTATTCCTGGCTAATTAAAGCCTGCCTTTTCACTGGCAGACCCACAGCACTAGGTCACAGGTCAACAGGGATCTATCACAAGTGAGGAAGTCAATCAGCCTATACTGTAGCTGTGCTACACTGCTTTGTAAACAAGAGCAGTGTGTGTGTGTGTGTGTGTGTGTGTGTGACGCAGGGGAGGCTGGTGGAGGTAGAAATAGGAGGACGGGCTCATTGTAATGCATGGAACGGTACCATTCCTCATTCCTTGAGACCATTGCTCATTCCATTCCATTAACTACGATGTGCCCGTCCTCCGATTTCTACCTCCACCAGCCTCCCCTGGTGTGGCGTGATGTATATTGTAATCCTCTGTACTACTTTTCCATTTGAGAGAACAGGACAATCAACCAACAAGACTTCTCAACCTTCTCAACCAACTTCTTCTACAGTGTGTACGACTCTTAACACTCAAGTCAAGTTGTTCACTAGGAAATAGGTAGTAATGATAGCGAAGGGTACTTTCTGTTAAGGTTCTGATGATCAGGACTCTTGAGTAGAGACAGAGAAGAAAGGAGAAACTGGAGCGAAAGTCCATTGAGAGGAAAGAGCAAATTAGAGGGAGGGAGAGAGAGAGAGAGAGAGAGAGGAGGAGGAGAGTCTGGCGACTTGGTAAATTACCTGTCCCCTGTACCCCTCACTTAGAGAGGAGAGAGGAGAGGAGACAATGTGATAGCTCCTCCTGAACTCCCACAGAGACAGATCTAAAAGAGCCGCCTAGGGAGGCTCTGACTGGGCCATGGGCTCTGTGGTGAAGGATGAAGTTTCCACCTGAACCCTGATACACAGTCAGTTTCTATTTAGGATTGAGGTGAGGTGAGGAGGAGTTATCTGACCTCAGATCTGTGATAAGCCGCACACCCAGAGTGGGAAAGATACACAGCCATTGAAAAGTCAACATCAGCCCTGAGTGGAAGTGAAGAGGGAAGGAAGGGAATGCTGCCTTGTCAGAACAGAGAGTGAATCAGAGAGAAACCCACACACACACACACACACACACACACACACACACACACACACACACACACACACACACCTCCCCTGAAGCACCTGAAGGAGCTGCCATGAGTCTCAGCAGGAGAGAGGAAGTAAACAATGCAAACTCCCATTTTCTACCTGCCTGCCTGCCTGCTTGCCTGCCTGCCTGCCTGCATA
>NC_139666.1:17825316-17830316 GCF_951799395.1 Argentina silus | reverse complement strand
CAATCAAATCGCTGGAGTCCTTTCTACCTGTGAAATATTCACAGCGGGTGTCCTGCGGGATTGTGGGAAAGTGTCATTGGCGCTTGATTGATGGACAGTCGGGGGTCACCACTTCGTCCCATGGTGTCTTTCATGTCTGTCACATGCTATTTCCCTCTAGCAGAAAGCACTTCCGTCTTCCACTCACGTCTTCTCTCATTCTCACATTATTATCCCACACATTCACAAATATAATTAAGGAAAGGAAATACCCACACAAGAAAAACACTCATTTGTGAGTTTATGGATTTATTCACTGGGTAGAACATGTGTGGACTGCAGAGGTAAGTCAGTATGGGTTGTGTGTAGGAGGAGAGGAATGTCTGAAGGTCCCAGAACTCATTTACATTTAGTGGACCTGCACAGAGAGCGAGATTGAGAGAGATTTGTATGTAAATGAAGTCACCTTCACCTGCAAACAGATGATTAAAGTTTCAGACAAAAAAGGACAAAGATAGATATGACATACGTGTGAGCACACACACACACACGCACACGCACACGGCCACGCACACGCCCACGCCCACGCCCACGCCCACACACACACATAGAACAATACACTTCAATCCACTATAATGACGTATACTACACTATACTACTTATACTACCGCTAGCAGTACAACTAAAAAGTAAAAAGTGAAAATAACAACTAGTCTGTTATGATAATCAATTACTGAGCAAAAGATTAAACAATGTTATTGTGATCTGTCTACTGAGTCTATGAGCAACATTGGAGAGAGGAGAACACAGAACTCACTCTCTCCTCCCAGAGGAGTTGCTAGAGGAAGTGTTTGGGTCATATGTGGTAAAATGTGTGACTCAAAAGCTTACCGTCTAACAAAAAGACAATTGATTTCGGCTCAAAGGCAAATCTCCAAAGTGCCCATTGAATTACCAGGCCCAGAGGCATTTTAACACTGTAATGCACTGGGGTATATGCTTTGAATTTCAAACCCAAATTTGAATTCAAACAAGCTTTATTAACATGATCTTTAAGTCATGAATTGGAATGGGGGTAGCCATTTTGAGTATGCAGGTGGCGTCTAAACTTTTGAGACAGATAGGGATCATATTTAACGTGTCTCATCTTATTGCCTGAAAAAGGATCAACATCTTTGTCAAAGGAAACATTTTAGGATAAGTTGGTTTGAAGTTGTTACATGTCGACATAAACAACCCATTCCCCAGATGGCAGCAGCTACTCAGAAGTGACTTCCTGTCTGAAGTTATGCTACCGTTCTAAAGTAAAACAAAGAAAGTTCAGTTTTGTTCCTTCTGTATAGTTTATTTCATTTCAACTTTTCCAATTGAATCAAACACCTTGAAGGAAAACCCAAAACTGGAGCTTGTCAACTAAGAGTGTCCTTGCAGTTGGTTCTACGTATATCAGAAGTTTCAACATCCTGAGCTTCCTGCCTCTGGACACAACAGTCACACATTCTCTGGTGTCCAACATACTGTACAGTACACTCAGTCAGTTAAGAATAACCTAGTTAGCCAGTATTTGTACTAGACGATGGACAAATCTCAAAAGTCTGTCCTTGATTCTTCGTGTCCTCTCTCCTCACCTCCTTCTCAAACCCCATTGGAGGAGAACGTCTTGGGTTCCTCCCCTCAGAGAATACCATCAAATGTGTTTTGAGAAGACACGAGGTGAGGACGGAGGACATGAGAAATCGAGAAAAGACCTAAGAGTTAAAGAGGGGACCTGCTTCCCTACAAATACCTTATTTTAACAAGATCATTTATTGGATTTGGGGATTTAGCAAGTAGTGAAATGTGTACAGTATATTGATCCAAGCTCCATAACCAGTACAGATTGTCAGTTTCATCCCTGAAACTGTTTTGATTGTTAATGTGAGATGATTGGCTTGATAATGAAGTGGCTAGCTAACACAGGTGTAGCTGATTGCAAGACACTGCATTAGAGGCATCATAGAGCAGAGTCATCTAGGAGTGGTGGACTGTACTGCATTTGGTTTAGGAACACTCCCATCCTCCCATCCTCCCATCCTCCCATCCTCTCCTCCGTCCTCCACTCGCTTCGTCCTCAAAAAGCATCAGAGGAGAATATGTCTGGGGAGGAGCCTAGATCTTCTCCTCCAATGTGTTTTCAGTAGGATGTGAAGTGGGGGATGGAGGGGAGGACGTGAGGAGTCGTTTTCCTAATATCGGAGAAAAGGCTTTAGTCTCAGTGAGTCACATCTTTTAGCCCTTTGTTTGGAAGCTTTACTTGCTTTTATTCTCCCTTTTAAATAAATGATGCACTTCTTGAAAAGTGTATTTCTCAGTCATTTTTAAAGCCTTTTAAAGTGATTGAGTGTCAGCCAGTCTTTCACACTAAGACACAGTGTTTTGGAAGGGTTATTGGTAGGTGTTTTATAACAGTGATGCCTCATAGCAGAGGCCAGGTTAAGGAGAGCCTGTTAAAAAAAAGACAGAGACGGAGAGAAAAATGGAGTGAAGGAAAAGGAGACGGTTAAGGACAGAGAGAGAGAGAGAGAGAGAGAGCACACAAAGCGAGGACTGTGATGCCTCCAGGGGTGCTGCGAAACTTCCACTTCAGACGCTGTTGAAAGAATGACAAAACACAACCCTTCTGATTGTGACTCAAAGACAGACAGACAGAGAGAAAGGGGGAGAGAGAGAGAGAGAGAGAGAGAGAGGGAGAGAAAGAGAATGTAAGAGAGGAGGGCCTTCAGCGATCAATATTGCAGAGGAGTACTTTCAGTACAGCAGAGAGGGAGGATAAAGAGGGGAGCGAGTTAGACAAGGAGAAGGAAATAGAGAGAGAGAGAGCGAGAGAGAATTGCATCACACAAATGTACAGTATGATGTTTGTGTGCCTTGAATGCTAATAGTGAGTTATTAATAACGCAATGGTAGCACAGTATTCATTGTTGAGAGTGCAAGTACAGAGAGTTTTGGAGGCCTCTCAGGCCTTTAAGAAACCTTCAGCTAGGTTTATTTGAAACTTTATTTGAAATAAAACACCGGAATGAGGCATTTATTGAGGGACTACTCCACTGCAAAGGTTATTAAGTTACTGCTTCATGATTATGCATATTAGACAGAGCTTAATACATATCCCATCAGGCACACTCTCTCTCTACCGTCCTACTGGGTTGTGTGTGTGTGTGTGTGTGTGTGTGTGTGTGTGTGTGTGTGTGTGTGTGTGTGTGTGTGTGTGTCCACCACAATCCTCAAATCATTAGTATGCTACCCTCATGTCCCTCCTCTCTTACCGTAGCACACAGGAGTAGAGCCCCACGTCCTGCAGGTCGGCCGGTCTGAACCAGATGGCGTCCTCCTCTTTGCTCATGTGGACGCCGTCGAAGGAGATGGGCTCCTCGAAGTCTCCGTGGGCCAGGCCCGAGCTGCGGTACCACATCAGGCTGAGGCCCACACTCTGGGCCTGGCTGTAGTTGGCCCTGATGTAGCCGTAGAACAGAGCACACTTCAGCCTCACTGGCTCCCCCTGCAGGACATGGTACTTCTTGTAGTCAGTAGACCAGTCTGTACATCCATCCACTACAGAGAGAGAGAGAGAGAGAGAGAGAGAGAGAGAGAGATAGAGAGAGAGAGATGAGAGAGAGAGAGAGAGAGGTGAGAGAAAGAGAGAAAGGGGGGGAGGGAGAGAAAGAGAGAGAGAGAGTGGGGAGACATGGAGGCAAGAGAGAGAGAGAGAGACAGAAGAGAGAGAGAGAGAGAGAGAGAGAAGTTAGTTAGTGAAGTGTCTGCATTTGACAGAGTACAGCACAGCATGTCTCTCTGTGTAGAGAAAGATAGCTGTCTGTGCTGCACAGCGTGTGCCGTGGGCTGTGGCACATCCTCATCTTCTCTCCATCCCGTCCTGATTCAGCTCACACACTTGGAGGCACAGAGACTGTTGGAGACGCTCTCCAGTAATATCCTCACACTCAACCCGTCTGACATTAGGGAATGAACTGTAAAATATCTCTCCACAAATGATGTCAGGATCCTCGAGCGCAGAAGACGCACTTCTGTTGCACTGCAGCTTCGGGAGCGAAGGCTATAGGGCTCGGTCATTAGCGAGAGATAACTACAGTCCCATGCTAAAGCTAAGCTAGCTCATTAGCTGGAGATACAGTATCTGCTGTTTCATGCTAAAGCTAAGCTAGCTCATTAGTTAGCTATAACTACAGTTCCAGGCAAGATCGAGTCACAGCATGGTTGGACCTCTCTCATTATCACTGGTGCCATGAAGAAGTCTTCTGTGCCGGGGGAGTTCAGATTATAACTAAACCGTGAGCCTTCTGTATCTCTCCAATCTAGTGCTCTTATTAAGATGTTCACAGAACAGTTGACAAATTCTTCCTATCCAAAGGTTAGAGTGAGAAGGTCTGAGTGAAATTACATAGCAGTCGTGGAAGTTAATGTACGGTGGGTTAGGAAAGGCAGAGAGAGAGAGAGAGGGGGGGGGGGGGGGGGGGGAGAAAGGAGACAGAATGCCATAACTAGCACAGGTGGGCTGTTTTAGTTACGGCAGTGCTGCATGCTTTATCTCTCTCATCCAAGCTTTGAAGGTGTTGGAACTGCTCTTAAAATGGAGCAATATTTTATAACATGCTGTTTTTCTTTATTACAAACGAGCTAATCTCTTTTTTTTCCTCTTTTGCTCTAATGGTGACAGAGGTTAACCCACGGCCAACAATCACTCTATGACTAATTAGGCACCATTTGTTTTCTGTACTGTACTGTGTGTGTGTGTGTGTGTGTAGTGATACAGTAATAGGAGCCCTGCTGTGTGCCAGTCTGTGAGTGATACAGAGCCCTCACAGGGACAACTACGCTGGTAATTAATACCCTTAATTACCCGAGCAGGACTGTGTGTGTGTGTGTGTGTGTGTGTGTGAGTGTGTGTGTGTGTGTGTGTGTGTGTGTGTGTGTGTGTGTGTGTGTGTGTGTGTGTGTGAGCCTATGAGTGTGCTTGTGTGCGT
>NC_139666.1:17802816-17812816 GCF_951799395.1 Argentina silus | reverse complement strand
GTTCCGTGTGTGTATCCAAAGCAAAAATGGAGTCATCAAGTGATTTTGTCCCAGACTGATAATCCATCCCCTTTAATGGGAGCGAGAAAAGAACTTTAGTGTTGTTCCTCAGAAACCTGCCCAGTGTGTGTGAGTTTGTGCGCTGCCCAATACAGCCCCTTAAATATTTATGCAGCTTGAGATTCTCGTCCCTGATTCTCAGTCCAATTAAAGCTCTCTTCCAAATGAATGTGTTTGTGCCTGTGAGCTGGAGCCAAGAGAGGGACCACTGTCAGTCTGCAGCAAAGACAGACGGGATAATAACTTACTTTTCTATCCCGTAACACACACACACACACACACACACACACACACACACACACACACACACACACACACACACACACACACACACACACACACACACACACACACACAGACACACACAGTCTCTATCTTATTTGTCATGCTTATGTCGACAGTATGAATTACCCACTCTGTTTAATTCAGCAACCAACTCAAGCCATGAACCTGCTAGGTAGGAATTAAAACAGCCTGCTTTAGCTCTCTGTTTACTGGTTGATTTAGGCTTAAATAAGAGCGACCTTAGGGTAGGCTCTTCATAGACAAACCAGCCAGGGGGGAAACAAAGACGCCATTTTACATACAGCCCCTCTGTCATGTACACACTCAGACAAACTGATTTCCACAGGAAACTCATTTGAAATCATGGAGTAATGAGTAAATGAAGGAATTAGGGGATTAAATATTCCAAACATACAAAGAGAAGAGATATAACTCATACTGGACTCTCTCTCTCTCTCTCTCTCTCTCTCACATACAAACATGCCAGAGAGGGTAAATGTTCATTCTCTACGGTAGATCCCATCCTTTCACCGTCAATCTTTCTGTGCCCTGTCGTTCTTTTCTCTCCTGAAAATATTCTCCTTTTCTGGTTATTTCCCAACATTCTCTTTTAATAACCTCTCCTAATCATCCCTCATTTTCCACTTTACACCGAGTCACTCTGTCTGTCTCTCTCTCACTCTCTCTCACTCTCTCTCTCTCTCTCTCTCTCTCTCTCTCTCTCTCTCTCTCTCTCTCTCTCTCTCTCTCTCTCTCTCTCTCTCTCTCTCTCTCTCTCTCTCTTTCAGCTTATAGAGGGCAGGGCCACTGCTGCAGGTTTTAATACGAATTAGAAGTGTTTCATTGTGAAAGTGATTGAGTATGGGTCCCTGAGGTGGGTCTGCTCATTGTTACTGGGGCTTGTAAATCTACAATAATCCTCCAAGTGCAGGCCAAACACATACACACACACACACACACACACACACACACACACACACACACACACACACACACACACACACACACACACACACACACACACACACACACAATTGCTCCAGTTATCCTAAAACTATGCTTTAAACCTCATGCATTTACAGTAAATGCCAAATCCTTGGTATTCCATTGGATCAAAGTTTCAAGAGGACAATAAAAGACAATAAAAAGCCTTCACACTGTACAAACCTTCAAACTGCTTCACTAATTCATACATGGCTAAAAGACCAATAGAGCTTTTTAAGACCTTAAACTTATCTTCCAAGCTATAAAACATTGTACAGTTCTTAAATGTGATGTTTTAAGATGGAAAAATTATAGTTTCCCAGTATTTAATGACTGACTGTATTGTAAGAGTGTTCATAGTTATTGCCCAAAATTACGGTGAGGTAAATCGAACAATTAAAACCAGCCATGGTGAACCTCCACAAAACCCTTCATTAACACGACAACAAGCCTCTCAGTACTGCCTCAAGGCCTCTTATGACAGGGACATGACTCAAACACTTGTTAAGTGAAGCCTTTAAAAGCCTTTAAAAACAAGCCTTTTACCTGTTTGCAATATGCTTGTATGTAATCTACACCAGTGTTAATTATTTGTCAAGCAGTGAGTTTTTGTCTTTCACTCCACCACTCTCTCTCTCTGTAAGAACCCTAAAGTTTGCATGTGTGAAGGACCAACATAACTGGAGAGGGCAGATGGCACACACACACACACACACACACACACACACACACACACACACACACACACACACACACACACATACACACACACACATGAATGCATGCACCCACACACACACACGCACAGACACGCACACGCGCACACGCACGCACACGCACACACACACACACACACACACACACACACACACACACAGCGAGTGGGTGTTGGTCAACGAGGGTCAGTCTGAGGGGGCGAAGAACCACAATCTCTCACACACACATATACATCAGTAGCGGCTGGTGGTGGTGGAGGACGGGCTCATCGTAATGCACGGAATGGCATGAGGAATGGTATCAAACACACGTGTTTCCCCACACACAGTATGCTGTGCATACACACTGGCATACAAAGCCACAGTTCAGCCATGTCTCTCCCCCTCATCTACATACTCATTGTAATTCCACAGCAGAGGGCCAACAGGGGAATCTCCTCCAGGACCTGTATGCCCTGGCTGCTGAGAGAGTGAATACTATCTCATCACATCAGCATGTCGCCAGCACAGGCAAACACGGCCACGGCTGCTATTACAAGCACTTGTGGTGTATAAGTGCCTGACAAACATTGAGATGGGTGGGAGACTGGTCCACTAGGATTGTTAAGTGCATCACCCACTCTCAGCCCCTACAGTTCATGCAGTCAGAAGGGATATGTGGATCGACTGCTTTGTGCTGCGTTGATTGAGCCATGATGAAGCTTATCTTAAGAGGTGCTGGGCTTATGCTGACGCACAGACGCAGATAAGTATGGATCTAATGCACACACCCACACACACACACACACACACACACACACGTATGTAGCCTGTACACACACACACGCACACACCATGGGAAATGGTTTATCTCCTGCTTTCTCAGACATGCACTTTGTAAACTATTTCCATTTTTAAGCACAGAGTGAATAAGATTCCCCTCTCCAGAGCACAGTGGATTCTGTGTAAATAAATATTTTATACTGGCTCCTAATTGCATTCTGTGGCCCAGAGCGCCCTACGAGACAAACTGTAAAACCATTCTAATGGCAATGGTCTCCACTGGATCTGCAATACACATGAGGAGCATCTGGCAAGGACAAACACACACACACACACACACACACACACACACACACACACACACACACACACACATACACACACACACACACACTTACTTCCACTATATTCTACAATATGGCGTATGGCCTTAACATCTGTGAGGCCACAGCTGTGTTACCCGTATCTCACCACGCATGTGCACCCTGGGTCATGGAGCTGTGTGTTGCGTACGTCAATGTGTGTGTGTGTGTGTGTGTGTGTGTGTGTGTGTGTGTGTGTGTGTGTGAGGGAGGGCAGGGGCCAGTAAGGTGGGAGGATGGAGGTGTATTCAAGAGAAGTCAATATTATATCTCTGGAAATCAGTGAAGCATACATTGTACCACATGGGACTGTTCCCACCTACCCTCTGCCTATCGACTGGGCCGCTACCCTAGGGAATGAGGGCTGAATCAAACCCCCCCACACACACACACACAATTACATCACCATACTGTACCATACCTCACATTCCTCACCTTCTTCAGACCACAAAAGATCAGACAATCGTACCACAATCAACAGTCTGGCCTTGGACCAGTCCCCTATGTGTGTCTGTTCAGGGAATGAGGCGTTAATATAACAATAGCATTCTGTCTGTAACCGTCCCCCCCCCCCCCCCCCCCCCCCACACACACACACACAAAGTCAATATCAAAGAGTGTTTCTGTCTACAGTACCTCTCCTTACACCCCAGACAGCTACTGCGTTAGCCTTGAATCTGTCCCTAAGCCCTCGCAGAGAAGAGTGGAGAGGCCTGGTTAAGACTGCAGACAGACAGACAAACAGACAATTCGGTCTAATGACCAGCTATCACAGACAGAGAGCCTTGGAGCAGCCAGCCTCTAGAGAGTGAGTGAGGTCATTAACGCAAAGCACAGACACAGCCACACACATGCACACATGCACACACACACTCTGAACTCCAAAAAACGTGTTCCTCATCATTGTGAGCTAAAAAAAAAACACACAACAGACACTCAATTTCATTTCAACCATGTCTCTACCACATCGCACCCACCCCCTCGTCCCCCCAACCGCAGCCCTAGACCCATCCAGCCTGCAGAAGGCCAGAGGAATCCCATTAGGATCACTCAATATGGCTGTGGTGTGTATCGACGATGCACTTAACCACAGGCACAGTCGCGGGGTGGTCTGCCTCTGCACTAGGCAGGGCTACGGAGGCATTCTGCTGGCACACAGTCACTGCAAGGCATTAACATATGAATAAATATGAGGGAAATCAAATAAATAAAAAGGACAGCGAGGAAAAATAATCCTGTTATAGATCAAACAGCAGGCTACACCCCCCCTGCTCCCTCTCCCTCTGTGTCCCTGGCCAACTCTCTCTCTCTCTCTCTCTCTCCCTCTCCCTCTCTCCCCTCCAGTGCAGAACTAAATGGAGATTAATGAAGAAGGAGGAGGGAAAAGTGTCCGTCATCCAGAGAGACTGATGCCGTGGCGTGGCCCCCCAGAGCTTCTACTGTATCTGAGGCTAATCACACTGTAGGAGAGACAATGAACAACACCAAGCCACAGGCCGGGCCACTTAGACATCCACTGGACATGGTGGGGGAGAGATACGTGCTGTACACCAACATGGAACATTTACACACACACACACACACACACACACACACACACACACACACGCACACGCACACGCACACGCACACGCACACGCACACGCACACGCACACACACACACACCCACACACACACAGGAGAGATCATTGTGTTATAAACATGGTTGTATGTTATAAACCTGGTAGTATATATATATATTCTGTATATATATATAAAATGTGATGTAACTCTTTCTCGCTTTCTCTCTTTCTCTGCCCCCTCTCTCTCTACCCTTTTCTCTTCCTCTCTCTACCTTCTATCCCTCTCTCTCTCTGTCTGTTTCCCCCTCTCCCGCCCTCTTTCTCTGTTTCCCCCTCTCTCTCCCTCTTTCTCTCCTTCTATCCCTCTCTCTGTCTGTCTCTCCTTCTTTTCCTCTCTCTCTGTCTGTTTCCCCCTTTCTCTCCTTCTATCCCTCTCTCTCTGTCTGTCTCTCCTTCTTTTCCTCTCTCTGTCTGTTTCCCCCTTTCTCTCCTTCTATCCCTCTCTCTCTCTCTCTCTCTCTCTCTGCCTCTCTCCTTCTCCTTCCGTGTCATTGTATGATATTCAGAGCATACCCCACCGTCTCATTTCCTCTCCAAGTTTAAATCCTGATGACTGACGACCGTTCCCTGCTCACATGCCAATCAAACAGCACTGATAAGCCCACCAGGAAATTGACTTGAATTTGAGTGCCTCGTCTTCCACATCAACGCTGTCTCCACCAATCACATCCTTTGTTTGAGGTCAAGCAGCTTTCACTAATCTTATATGCAAATGTGTGCATCTCCACTGTCTGAGCATATGTTTGATGTGAAATATCCTCATACCTCACTGGAGAACGAACCAATAGCACACCAAACAGACAAACACAGAGTTTGGAGGAAATGTTGTGAGTTGCTCACTATATCTGGGTCACATGGTAATGCATAGCCAACCTTGGACACACAGAGGACAGAGAGACAGAGAGACAGAGAGAGAGAGAGAGAGAGAGAGAGAGAGAGAGAGAGAGAGAGAGAGGAATAGAGAGAGAAAGAGTATGTGTGTGTGTGTGTGTGCGTGTGTGTGTGTGTGTGTGTGTGTGTGTGTGTGTGTGTGCGTGAGCTTGCCTGTGTGTGTATGTGTGTTTGTAAGTGGGGGGACTAAGATAAAGTATATGAAATATGCAATAGGTAGAGACTTGCAATCAAACGCACTGGCCTTGCGTGGACCATGATAAGGAAGTGAGTCGTGCTCCAGTTTCCAGGCCCATGCTTGCCTCTGGCCTGTGTCTCCTCTTCCCTGTAACTACAGCAGAACCCATTGGTTCCTCTACCCTTCTATAAGCACACAGCTCCCACACCAACATGCTATCATGTATCACAGCATATTTGGTCTGACACCACAGTCAAACGACTTGACAACCCGTTCATAAGGATTAGCAAGCCCTCCAATCGAGGGCCGTCCTAATAGCAAACCCAAATCAGACAAACAGAATGAATGAAAAACAAACAGCATTTGACGATGTGCATTTACACAGGCGGTAATTACAGCGATCGATTAAACCCGTCCCCAGAGCAGGCCTATTGTGTACATTACACTTAATGTTACACACAGTCATCCTACTGACTCATTTAGTCATGTATCAACACTGCAGAGAGGAACCCGACAGTGATAAAAACACTAACAATGCCGCTGTGGATTAGACACCGTCACTGTTTCCTTCATTCCTCCATCTCTCCTTTGTGTTCTCTCCATCTCTAAGCCCCTCCAGTAGATGATCAGTCTTCTCCCTCTGTGTGTTTTCTTCTCTCTCTCTCTCTCAGCGTGAGAAGCACCAGGGAGTGTCTGCCTTGGCAGGGGGGGGATCAGGCCTCGCTGACACTTGCCTGTGGGGGGAAGAGAGGCGGAAGAATCGTGTAGCCGGGCTGGGAAAACTGGGAAAAACTGTGATGGCAGTCAAGTCGACAGGAACGCTCATCTGGGACTGCAGCAGGGGATACGTACGTCAGAGGGAGGGGATGTAACGAAACAGAACACGACTGTGTGGGAGATTTACCGTGCTCTGTGGTGTGGGAAGTGAGGAAGTGAGGGCTGATGACGTGGCATTTTCGCCTGTGTGCCTGTGCTTGTGTGGCGTTAATGACCTCCCTCTCTCTCTCTCTAGACGGCGGCTGCTCCAAGGCTGTCCTGTCTGTGTTGGCTGGTCATTAGACTGATGCTATGAGTCATCTGCCAGCGACCCAATCCAAAAGGAGGTCAGAGAACCACCGGTAGAGTCTCATGCGAAGGCATGGCGGTGTCACCATCGCTGTCTCCTGGGAGGTCCGGATCCAGAGGTCCATCCCGGTGGACAGAACCACGTGCCGTAGTATACCGTCCTTCGGATGAGACGTTACGGCGAGGTCCTGACTCCTAACGAGTCGTTAAAGATCTACGGTGTCCTGGCTAAATTCCCAAATCTGGCCCTCATACTATGGTGGCCACCTCATCACCCCCCTGCTTTCAGTTGGCTCATCCATCACCTCTCCTCTCCCCTGCAACTACTCCCCAGGTCATTGCTCCTAAAGAGAACATGTTCAGTCATGTTCAGAACATGTTCACTTACCTGGTAAAATAAAGGATACATCTGGTCTCCTATCCAGGTACTGATCCAGTTCTAGCCTGCTTAGCAGCTTCACAAGGGGGATAAAACTTCTAGAGCATGGTCATACATGGATAACTCACACAACCACTCACTTCTACAAGCTGTCCACCAGACTCCAAGGCCTGGCGTAGCAGCTTCTCTTCGACAGGGTAACACAATGGCAGTGTGAATAGAGCGTTTGCTCATCCGTCTCCTCCTAAAGACACAGTCAGGACAGTCTGGCAATCCCACAATCCATCAGGAAGAAGGATCATCACACAAAAGACTTAGTATGAAATATGGTCATCATGAAATATGGTTATGGTATGATGAAAGGCCTTTATTTGTCTTTGTGCTGACAGGAATGCCAGGTCATTTTTTTTCTTCTCCTCTCATTATTCAGGGAACATTCAGGAACATATGCCATGCGACCGCTGGATGAGAGGTGTTTTATTAGGGAGCGATGAGGAACAATGTAGGGAAGAGAAGTTCGATGTGACATGAAGCAGAGGGCACTGTTTGATCCTGCTCTGACACTGATGGTGTCTTGATGCTGTGCCTCTCTCTCCACCTCTCCCTCTGTCCCTCTCTCTCTCCCTCAACCTCTCTCCACCCCCCCCTCTCTCTCTCTCTCTCTCTCTCTCTCCCACAACCTCTCTCCACCTCTCCCTCTGTCCCTCTCTCTCTCCCTCAACCTCTCTCCACCTCTCTCCACCCCTCTCTCTCTCTCTCTCTCTCTCTCTCTCCCTCTCCCCTCATGTTCTCTCTCTCTCTCTCTGTAAGTGGACTGTGATTGTGTTTGACAGGGCTGGGACTCCTCTGGGACGTCTGTACTCTCGATCGCTCCTGCCACATTCTGCCCCCCCCCTCCCCCGAGCCCCACCGCCCTCCCACCCTCCTATCACTCCTCGGCCTTCGAAATGTTACAGCGGGAATGTACACGTTTAATTGTGTGGAGTGATCCCTTAACCCCCTCCACCCCTCCCTCCCTGTCCTCTCTGCACTCCAGACGTGACCGGCCGGGCCTCAGGGACACGCCTGGAACATGCGTGCTCTTTTGTGACACTGACACGGCAACAAAAGGAGGGACCACAGAGTGAGACACGCATAGATATGAGACACACACACACACACACACACACACATACACACACACACACACACACACACACATCAGGGTAGTCATTGTATAGTTTTATAACTATTCTGGAGGGACTAATGGTGAGAGCCAGATGAAAGTGAAGGGGGAGGGCAGGGGAGGAGAGGGAGAAAGGTAAAGCAGAGAGATAAAAGTCACAGAGACGAGAGAGAATCGAAAGAGAAAGATATCCAGGATTCTCTTTAAATAGAGAGAGATGTAATTTTAAGTTGTGGGGTGGGGGATTGGGGGGGGTGGGGGGTGGGGGAGTGGAGGGGGGGGGGGGGGGTGACAGAGTCTCGATGAATGCATATCTAAAAAAGGCACTGTGGGAGGGAGAAAGAGAAAAGAGGGATGAGGGAAAGGACAAGACAAGGGGATGCTTTCTACTCTCCAAAGAGGATTATGAGTCCTGACACAAATATGAGTGGAGTAAGACTTGTGGATCCACAAAACAATATTCCTCCCCTCCCCTCCATCTCACCATGTAATCTTATCCTTTATTCTCTCTCTCTCTCTCTCTCTCTCTCTCTGTCTAATGACAGTACTTCCGCTCCCAACCATAACAGTTTCATAACACTGCCTCTTTGTTTCTTCCCCCCCCCCCTCTCTCTCTCTAGTTCTTCATGCAGTTCCCCCTCTCTCTCTCCCTCACTCACTCATATCAGCTCTCTAAATCTCACCCCTCCTCGCCCTCTATCCCCCATCTCTCTCTCTCTCTCTCTCTCTCTCTCTCTCTCTCTCTCTCTCTATCTCTCTCTATCTCTCTCTCGGTTTTGTGGTGTGTTTTTGGTGTGGTTTGTGTTGTGTTTCTGTGGGCTTTTTGGAGGTTGTGTGTGTGTGTGTGTGTGTGGGGGGGGGGTGGGTGGGGTAGGGGGTTAAGGAGGGTGTGTGTAAATATTAGGAGTGATATGTTTTAAGTGAGAGTTGTCTCAATAAAGAGCATCAAAGGTCTCTCTCTATCTCTCATCCTCCTATCTCCCTCTGTGTTGGGAAGGATTCCATCTCTCCATGGTTTTTAATTCACCTGATTGAGCCGATTATCTCCTGACTGGATCAATGCGGAACAGGTAATGATTTAAACGGCCTATAAAACCACACAGCCTCTTCATCAGGCACACAGAGAAGGAAGGAGGGAGGGAGAAGCGGGGAAGGGGGTAGGGGGAGAGTAAGAGAAAAAAGAGGGGGAGGTGGAGGGAGGGAAATAAATATACATGATTTACAACAGAGCTACATGATTCAGCATGTGCATTTAAATGCTTAAATTTTTAATTTTGTGTCTCTGCCTCTACCTGGCTCAAAGTACAAATACAACACCATGCAGTGGAGGCACAGTCTGCAAAGCCAGTTTCCTCAGGGATTATCGAAAATGTATGGGCTCTGTGGAAACTGGGTCACTGTGATCTCGAATGGTGCCACCATTGCAGAAAACCTCTGAATCAATATTCCTCAGTAGCCAGCAACCTCTTCCCTAAGAGTCCTCACCTTTCTGCCTCAGTTCTCCCTCTCTAGAACACGCACGCACACACA
>NC_139666.1:17785316-17797816 GCF_951799395.1 Argentina silus | reverse complement strand
ATCGAAAAGTGCTATTACTGTATATTTGAAGTAGGCAGTGTACTGAAAGCAGGGGAGGCTGGTGGATGTAGGAATTGGGTGACAAGCTCATTGTAATACATGGAATGAAATGGTATCAAACACGTTTTAGTCAGCCTCTGCTGACTAAAACCCCAGGACATGTTGTGTACAGTACGTGGTGAAGTACCTCCAACATCCCCCTCTCTCTTCCCATTAGAGAGGGGAAATCGGTTTGCATATAATCAAAGTAGAACACCACTAATCAAAAATTTAAACCAAATTAAAACCTCTTCGTTTCAATAAAACATCTGCCTGGAAGCGCCATCCCATTAGCAAAAAGAACACATTCAGCTACTTCAAAAATAATTCCGGTAATTTGGCTGAAATCTCTGCGCTCAATTATTGATAAACGTTTCCTGGGGAAAGCGAGGGATGGAGAGATGGAGAGAGATGGACTGAATGTACAATGAGGACTACGAGGGTACTTTTAGAAGAGGTGCGCCCCTTTGGAGTGGCCCTGTCCTTCACGGCTGTGTCGCAAACAGCCTCTCCTCTCTCCACCCCTACCTCTCCTCTCTCACCCACACCCTATCTATTAAAGAGAGCTAATTAGCTTTAGATGGGGATAATTAAGGTGTTCTGTAGATTAAGGTGTTCTGTAGATGACACAGTGAGAAAGAGAGGTGGAGCGGGGCACTTCACTGTGAATCATACTGTAGGAACTATGTTATTTTGAAATTCTAGAGTGCAGCACATAAAGGGCAGCCCAACAATACAGAGTAAGGTTAGATAAAAGCAGTATTTTTTGTAAGCTGGTATGATAGGTTGCACACTGTTGCTGTTTACGGCAGAGAGAGGTACCAGAGGAGAGGGACATGAATGAGAGAAAGTGAGAGAAGAAATGGTTATCACATACTAGAGTTTGAAAACAGGCCTGAAAATTCTACCGGACCCAAGCCCGTTGAGACGAGGCCTGTGCCCAGTCCGAGATCACAGCCCGAAAAAAGCCAAAATTCTAGAAAACGGCTGTGCCTTTATTAATTTTGCACAATAGCAAAATTGCAGCGCTGTGGAGTGAGGAGAGGAGAAAGCCACTCACTGAGAAGAGTTAAGAGAGAGACTGGTGGAAAACTCACCTTAGATATTATCATATAACTATAATAACTGTATTTACTGCACCTGCCCTTATAGAATACCTTACATATTTCCAGAAATGAACCAGATCTTACTGTTTTTTCCTGTCTTGTGTGTTTGTAAGTGTTGATGCCATTTCATTAGCGCGCCACAAGAAAAGGCTTCACGCAGTGATCTATTGATCTGATACCTGAACAGAGCAGAGGCACGTTGGGGAAGAAGGAATGTTTATAACATTTTTTCAAAGCCTTAGGAGGGATTTCAGTAATTAGGACTGACAGAAACAGCGGTAGAATGTTAAAAAGCCTAAATGAAAATAACAAAAACAAAAACATTTAATTGAACAGGTGCTACTGCTGTGCATCTCTCACTCACTAGATCAGAGGGAGAGAGAGGGAGAAAGAGGGAGAGAGAGGGAGAGAGGGGGAGAGGGAGAGAGAGGAAGAGAGAGAGAGAGAGAGGAAGAGAGAGAGAGAGAGAGAGAGAGAGAGAGAGAGAGAGAGAGAGAGAGGGAGGGAGGGAGATGGAAAGAGAGAGGGACCGAGAGGGAGAGAGAAAGGGAGAGAGAGGAGGAGAGAGGAAATGAGAGAAGAAGAGAGAGAGGGAGGGAAAGGGAGAGAGAACAGTAGGCGAGCTGCGAGTCATCACACACAACCACGCAAGATTATATTAAAACAAGTTTTAAACACAGCTCTTTCACGGCAAACCTGAGCCCAGCCCGACCCCAATCAATTATAAGAAGATCAGGTCTGTCATGTCCCGCCGGGATCTGGCTGAAAATTCGAACTCTATCACACACCACTGATGAATGTCCTTTAAAACCCTCATCCTATAGATGCTTTAAATCCCAAACACACACACACACACACACACACTCACACACACAAACACACACACACGCACACGCACACGCACACGCACACGCACACGCACACACACACACACACACACATTGGGAAATTCCCAAATCAATCATCCACTGTGTAAAGAGTGACCGTTGACCCAAGCTCAAACATAGGCCGGAGAGGAATGGAGACTTCAGAACACAGAGTGTGTGTCCTGTGTACTCTTGATGTGCCAGTTGTAGTTATTGTGTGTGCAGTCTCCTCTCCTCCCGACGCCTCTGTTGCCATGCTATTTATCTTTCATTAGAGCAGAGGCACAGAGAATGTGTCTATTACAGGGAAAGGCCCAAGGGTTACTCCTCATCCCAATGTCATTTACCACTTGGGAAATCACAGATGAGTACACGTTTGATACCATTCCTCATTCCGCTCCATGCATTACAATGAGCCCGTTCTCCGATTTCTACCTCCACCAGCCTCCCCTGGTTTCAGTACACTGCCTACTTCAAATAGAATACGCAGCGTGGGACTATATAATGATATTAGCCTGTTAGTGTTCAGAGAACTGGGTTCTTTTCCATGTTAGAATCCCATGTAGACTCCACCCCCACAGTACCTACTGTAGCAGAGCAGCACTATTGCAGACTAAATTGAGGCGTTAATACAAATAATAGTTTTCCTTCTCCCTTACTGTAGAAGGGAGAATGGGCTAGAGGAGAAGAGAAAGGAGAAGAGGAGGGATAGAGGAGGAGGGGATTGCTGATCAGCGATTCTCCTGCTGTTTAAGCATTGCTCTGACCCTACATGTCTCTGCCGACCTGAACCGAGAAGTGGAATTCAAATTGGCGGAAGCTCATTTTTAATGTATTTCACAGCGCCGTCTCTTACTGTATGTCATTGGGACCGTTTATTGGCTGCATCTCAAATGACTCTCTATAGCAGACCTTTGACCAGAGCTTGGTGTAGTGCACTATTGAGGGAATAGGGGGTCTTTGAGATTTGTTTATTCAGTCCAAATCGTGTCCGAAATTCCTTTCCACTCTCCCGCATTCACCTCAGTTTCGTAAAAGGCCTCCGGACTTGAGGGTGAGTGGTTCAACCAGCACACAGGTGGCTCCCAGGACCAACGGAACACAGCCATTCCCAACGTTTTCATATGGAAAAATCTCTCTGAATATGAAGAGGGAATCAGAGAAAGAAAATCAGAGAAAAACACAAAGTAGCTTTCTTCCCTGTGATCCTTTATTCCCAGTATGAAGAGAAGGCGCTTAAGGGTCAGAGCCGCTGGGAATGGGGTGTGAGTGTGAGGGGATTGAAAGGGAGGAGAAATAACACTGATTGGTCAGGGCTCTGGGAGGAGAGGCCGGCGAGGATGGTGGAAACCCCTGAGGCTAATCTGTCATTAGCATTTTAAAGAATGGAAGGAACTAGTGGCTCTATGGACCAGAGAAAGACCAAATGACACACACAAGACGGAGTGTGTGACAGCTTTAGTCACCAATGTGGAGGAGAACATTGGTGACTAAAGCTGTCATTCAGCCCCCTGAGAGCCCACAGAAACAAACAGATTAATAACAGAGACACACACACACACGCACGCACGCACACACACACACACACATACACACACACACACACACACACACACACACATACATACTGTCACGAGGCTGTCCAACCAGCAGATGGCGACAGAGAGCACTTCCAGGGGGACCAAGAGGAAGTAACCGGGAGATGCCCATATTTGGTCCTTCCTGCCCGAGGGACTCACCTGGAACTGATGACAGGAGTGATTGTTTTGTGTTTATGTTTCTCACATGTGTTTAGTCGTTAGCCCTTATTAGTTGGAGTATTTAAAGACCTCTGTTAGCAGTGCCTCCTTGCTGAGTTTTGAATGTTTATTCCCGAGACCGTGTTTCCGTGTATTGTAAAGATCCCTAAGTTTTCGAGTAAAAGCCTTGGACCTCCCTCAACTGCCTCTGACTCTGCATTCTTGGGGTTTGCCTGGTTACCATCAGCTTTGGCTAAGATGAATAGAGCCTCTGGTGGTCAACTCTAAATCTACCGTGATAGCAAAACTCAGCCACCAACATGAACCCCGCGGAGTCACCAGCACCCTCAGAGGCCAAGCAAATCCAAACGGCTCTGACACACCAAGGAGCGATGTTGGGGACGCACCAGGACCAGCTCCGGCACCTCACCGACTCGGTGGGACTACTTCTTGACTCGGTGCAACGCCTGGGGAATCGGTCGCCAGGACCCTCACCAACGCCGGCTGCTCTGCCTGGGCCACAACGAAACCCCCAGACACCAGGCCCTGAACCCAAGATCCCTGCCGCCCAACGCTATGATGGTCGCTCAGGTGGGTGCAAGCCATTTCTGACCCAGTGCTCACTGATTTTTAAGCTCCAGCCCTACTCCTTTGCCACAGAAGCCTCCAAGATCGCCTATATCATCACCTTGCTGTCTGATCGGGCCCTACACTGGGCCACAGCCCTAGTGGAGAAGGAATCCCCGATCTGCGACAGTCTGGAGGGGTTCACCCATAATCTCTGTCAAGTCTTCGACCATCCCGTAAGTGGGCGTGAGGCCGCCAGACGACTCCTAGACCTACGTCAGGGATCGCGGACGGTGGTCGACTATGCCATTCAGTTCAGAACCCTAGCTGAGGAGACTGGATGGGACGAAGAGGCCAGGATCTCAACCTTTTACCATGGACTGGCAGAGGAGATCAAGGACGAGCTGTCTACTCGAGACTGGGGCGATGGCCTGGAGGCACTTATCACCCTTGCCATCCGTATTGACAACCGCCGACTGGAACGCCTAAGAGAACGAGGTGGCAAGAGCCTGGCGTTCAGTGGCCTGTATCCAGCAATCCTGTCACCTGCAGTTCCTCAGACACCTCCGTCTCCAATGCCCAGGGCTGCAGGGAAAAGCCAGGGCTCCTCAGGGAGCTGGGAAACCCTGAGGAGCGGAGCCATACTCCCGTCCAGGTCAGTGTCTGGTCTGCATTTGCATGGGATACTTAGATGGGGGGATCCTCAGACCAGGCAAGCACCGGTTAATGCCCTTGTTGATTCAGGAGCCGCAGAGAACTTTTTAGACTTGTCGTGGGCCTTGAAATTGCAATTACCCATTGAGTTAAACCCGTCTCCACGAATGGTGCAGGCTATTGATGGGAAACCTATTGGCACTGGCAGACTAACCTACCGTACTAAACCTGTTCAGCTACGTATTGAGGACCACTGTGAGACTATCCAATTTCAGTTACTTGACTCACCAATGGATCCTATGATTCTGGGCTATCCCTGGCTGTGTAAGCATGAACCTCAGATCTCTTGGTCCACAGGCTCTTTAACTCTCTGGGGTCCTAACTGTGTCCTCTTGTGTCAGAGCTCAGAAGGTGAGTTACGCTCAAATCGAGGAATTCCCTGTGTCCAATCAGCTCCAGAGTAGCGGGGACCCTAGACCCCGTTTAGAGATACCGGGATTACCAGAGCAATACAGAGATCTGTCCATGGTTTTCAGCAAGGCCAAAGCCTCAGTGCTACCACCACATCGACCCTATGACTGTGCCATCGATCTGCTTCCTGGCACTATGCCACCTAGGGGCAGACTATATTCCCTCTCTCCCCCTGAGAGACTGGCCATGGAAGAGTACATCAGGGATGCACTTAAGACTGGCTTTATCAGGCCGTCTAGATCTCCGGCAGCGGCAAGTTTCTTTTTTATAGGAAAGAAGGACGGTGGACTCCGTCCTTGCATAGACTACAGAGGCCTTAACAAGATTACCATCAAGGATCGGTATCCTCTTCCCTTGATGTCGTCCGCCTTTGAACAGCTGCGCAGCGCCACCATCTTCACTAAGCTGGACCTGCGTAGCGCCTACAACCTGGTGCGTATGAGGGAAGGGGATGAATGGAAGACCGCATTCATCACCCCTAGTGGCCACTACGAATACCTGGTGATGCCCTTTGGGTTGGCCAACAGTCCAGCGGTGTTTCAAGCATTTATAAATGATGTCTTGCGAGACATGCTAAACCAATTTGTGTTTGATTATTTGGACGATATCTTAATCTTTTCTCGTTCCCAGAGTCTCCATGTCCAACACGTTTGAGAGGTCCTGAAGAGACTGTACGAAAACAGCCTGTTCGTGAAATGGGAGAAATGTGAGTTCCATGTCACTCAGGCCTCCTTCCTGGGGTTTGTCATATCTCAGGAGGGTGTTCACATGGATCCCACCAAGGTGCAGGCCATTTTGGACTGGGCCCAACCCGCAACCCTAAAGCAGGTACAACCTTTTTTGGGCTTTGCTAACTTTTATCGCCGCTTCATTAGGAGCTTCAGTTCGGTGGCGGCGCCACTCACTGCACTCACCAAGGGGTCCCCAGCAAGGATAAAATGGACAGCAGAGGCACAGATAGCATTCGACACCTTAAAGAAGCACTTTGTGACTGCTCCAATTCTACGCCATCCAGACCCGGCCCAGCCGTTTGTGGTGGAAGTGGATGCTTCTGATGTCGGAGTGGGAGCAATTCTTTCACAGAGGTCAGTGGAAGATGGAAGACTTCACCCATGTGCCTTTTTCTCACGCCGCTTGACCTCATCTGAAAGGAATTATGCGGTAGGAGACAAGGAGCTATTGGCTGTCAAGTTGGCACTTGAGGAATGGCGCCACTGGTTGAAGGGGCGGAATACCCCTTCCAGGTCTGGACAGACCACAAGAACCTGTCCTATATCCAAGAGGCAAAACGACTGAACCCGCGGCAAGCAAGGTGGGCACTATTCTTTAGCCGTTTTACCTTTGTGCTCTCTTACAGACCCGGGGCGAAGAACACAAAGGCCTCTCCCGCCAGTTTGACCTCTCTGAAAGGGATCGAACTCCAGAGCCCATCCTTCCAGCCTCCTGCATCGTGGCGCCAGTACAGTTTGCCGTTGAGGACATGGTCCGCCTGGCCCTCGAATCCGAGACTTGCCCCCCTGAGGCCCCTGAAGGCTGTCTCTTCGTACCAAGCTCAACCAGGTCACGGGTCTTACAATGGGGCCATTCCACATGATTGACAGGCCATGCAGGTGTGCAGCACACCTTTGAGTTTATTCGGCGAAAGTTCTGGTGGCCTAAGATGCGAAGGGATGTCAAGACCTTTGTGAATGCATGTCCAGTCTGCGCACAGCACAAATCCAGTAACCAACGACCTGCAGGTCTCCTACTGCCGCTGCCCATCCCAAAGCGACCATGGTCCCACGTCTCCATGCATTTTGTAACAGGCCTGCCAACCTCCAGGGGAAATAAGGTAATTCTTGTGGTGGTTGACCGGTTCTCAAAGGCAGCACATTTCATAGCACTTCCTAAGCTGCCATCTGCTAGTGAGACTGCCGATCTCGTCCTCCAGCATGTGGTGAAGATTCATGGCGTTCCTTCAGATATCGTCTCTGACCGGGGACCTCAGTTTGCGTCTCGTTTTTGGAAGGCCTTTTGGTCTCTCTTTGATGCCTCGGTCAGTCTCTCTTCGGGATTTCACCCACAGTCAAATGGCCAAACTGAGCGTGTGAATCAGGATCTGGAGAAATATTTAAGATGTTTTGTGTCCTCTAACCCAGACAGATGGAGCCAATTTCTGATGTGGGCAGAGCTGTCATACAACACTCTCCAGCGGTCATCAACTGGTATGTCTCCATTTGAATGTCAATTTGGCTTTAAACCTCCTCTGTTCCCCAGTCAGCAGGACTCTGTGGCGGTCCCATCTGCTGAGGCATTCGTGTCCCGCTGCAGGAGAGTCTGGTGGTCAACTCTAAATCTACCGTGATAGCTACAGCTAATGGCAGGTAACGCTCAAGGGAAATTTAGAATGAGCAAAGCAAAAATTGTCAATAAAGCTGCTGGGTGTGTGTATTATTCAAAATATTCATATGCAAAACTGCTTCTCTCACTCTTTCCTTAAAGAGCAGTGAGAAGGGAAATTAAAGAGGACACACACACGCACACAAACACACACACAGCCCCCCAGTCCATTGTAAAGTAAACACAATGAGTCTGTTGGCGTAATGAGGAAATCCAGAGCTGTATTGATCACATGCAGTGGATCAGAGGACCTTTATCAGTCCCTTAGAGCCCACTTTATAAAGGGAGGGAACCCAGCACAATCCCCTCTCATTTACTCTCCCCCTCTCTTCATCTCTCTCTCTCTCCACATCTCTCTTTCTCGATATCTAGTCCTTTCTCTTTTTAAAGTTCTCACCACACAAGTACAGGACATTATCTTCCTCTGTACAGTATGTCTCTCGTTGCATTGTTTTCTCTCTCTCTACATATTTCTTGCTCTTTCTCTATACATTTCTCACAGTTGTTGTTTTTGGAACGCTCCCTCTCTGCATTGCCATGTATCAACCTCCTCATTTATGTAAATCCGTTTGCTTTGAGAATGAAGCTTGTCTAATGTCCTGAACAGCGCTGGATTTCATGCCATTTTTTTCCCGGTAACGGTGGAATAATGGAAATGGAAATAGCGTTAAGCTGGGAGGCTTAAGACAACCTCTTAATGAAGGCAAAGAGAGAGACAGAGAGAGAGAGAGAGGCAGCTGTGTTTCAAACAAACACTCAGCAAAACAGACCCAACAGACTGCAACACACACAGCTGGACACTAAGTGTCGTGGAACAGCCCTAATAAACAGAGGGCGTAGACACCTATTAGAGGAGTAAGAAGGAACTGCCTTCAACATCAGAGAATGTTCTCCTCAGAAAAATTTATGTTTATATTGTATGTCTCTCAGCTGTCTTTCAGTCAACACATGAATAGACCCGTCCTCTATATTTTGTCTTCTCATGTCTGTGTGCTAAACAATCAATAGGTCTCTCTTTCCCCCCTACCATTTGTGCATAAGTAGATCTCAAAGGAACATTTCAAGGCTGTAATCTTGGAAGACGTCGATCTCAGCTTTCCTTTTGCCCTGTTCTGACCTCAGACTAAATCCACCCATCCATGAGAAGACAAACGTGACATTTTGGGGGCTCAATGATGTCGATACTCCCACTGCTTGACAGGCACACATGACTGTTTATTCACATTGATTCTATCAGGTGAAGAGAAGGCCCCCTGGAGGGTTCAGAGAGAGAGAGAGAGAGAGAGAGAGAGAGAGAGGAGGAGATGGTTATGTAAGAGGTCACTCAGGGCATTAAACCACGGGCGTGCGATAGAGCGAGGGCGAGCAAAAGAGAAGATGAGAGAGGATGAGTGGAGAGAAGAGGAGAGGAGAGAGGTGGAGGTGCTCAGAGGTGACCTCACGTATGCAAATAATGAAGATATGGGGGCGTGAGAAAGGCTAGAATAGAAGAGAAAAGCGTCTGAACATTCAGTAATGTTCTGTAAACCAGTAATGGAGAGAAGGAGAGAAGAGAGATTGTATTATGATACTATTAGGATGCAAAGATGCATCTGTCTCCCCTCACAATACAGTATAAACTGACATGCCTGACCAGAACAAAAAGGAGGTTCATCTTAAGGTTCAGAGAAAAAAATTGCCTCTCTCATCAAAGCCTTTCCCTCTTACCTAGCTGGATGATTCAGTCCTCTCTCAGATCACCTTGGGATTACTGCGATTACCACATCAGGCTGTCAAATCAACCCCAGAGCCACTCAGCCAAACACACCATTGGCTTGATCGTTGATTCTAAGACCATCAGACTAGCGAGTTAATCCTAGAGTGAAACTGGCACATCAAGCTCTCAGGCCACCCTCATCTTCAATAACACACACAGGTCAGAGTGTCAACCATCGAGCCAGGCCGGACAGAGCCAAATAGCCAGCCTGTTTGAGAAGAAATGCAACCAATTAGGCAGAGAGAGTAGATCATCCTCAATTTAGGTGACTCACTCTGCCCACAAAATGAGGTAGAAATCTGAGGTTTTCCTAACCTCTTGCCAACACAGAGAAAATAGAGATTTTTTTCCCCTCCAAACTTCTGAAAGAAAGAATATTTACATATTTACCCAAATGTGAAATCTTAGCAGCAAAATGTGTTGTCTTTCTGATTGTTTGTACCTGTATATCTTACAATTGTTTGAGATGTTTTGGCAATGTAAACAGTTGTTTGTTTATGACAATAAAGTCAATTGAATTCAATTGAGAGAGAGAGAAGGGAAAACATTAAAGAGAGGAGAGAGGTGGCAGATGAGACAGATGTGATGAGAGAGAGAGAGAGAGAGAGAGAAAGAGAGAGAGAGAGAGAGCGCTTCCTTATGTGCAGTAGATTAGTTGTTATGGTGATAAGCGGTTGGGAAAGGGAAGTAGTTGTCAAGGTGATGGGGGTGTCCTGGGCTAATAATGATGTGTAAAAATAACAGTGTTTAATATTCACCCTACCTCTGCACACCACACTGCACACACACACACACCACGCACACACACGCACAGGCACACACGACGCACGCACACACACACACACACACACACACACACACACATGCAGAAAGCCAATCTGAGTGGAAGCCAGGACTTATTAGCATTAGATGTGCTCAGTTTCCTCCCCCACATTCTCAGCATGGAGTGCACTTACTCTATGAGGCTCAATGAGAGATTTGTGTTGCCTACACACTAACGTTCCATAGTGTGTGTGTGTGTGTGTGTGTGTGTGTGTGTGTGTGTGTGTGTGTGTGTGTGTGTGTGTGTGTGTGTGTGTGATACGTGTGTGTGTGAGAGATATTTGAGTATGGGAGTACCTATGTGTGTTTGAGGATTGACAGAGCATCATCTGTGTGCGTATCACTCTGACAGAGAGAGATGAGAGGGGGCTGCTGCAAATTGTAGTTCAAGTGCCCTGGGGAGGTTGCTAGACTGCTGGTCTTTGTTGTTTGCTTGCCTCGGGGGCTCCCTCTTGGGCTTCCCTCAAGCTGCTGGGGTAGCAACGGCAGAGAGGATCACTGTCAAAGTCACACATTGTCTGCGGAGCACTGCCAGGATCACTCAAACCGCCTGTCAAACGCTAAAAAGAAACACCCACTGCACCATCCAATCATATGAGTGACTACTGCACAATACTGGCCAATCAGGTAGAATGTTAAAGGACATTTAGCCAATCATGTGTACTGTAAATCAAGGGAAAGTACTGAGCCATCAAATAACACATCATAGGATAGGGCAGTCTACAATATTGTTACGTCATCGGACAATTTTATGGGCAGAGAGCATCATATGTTAGACATTTAATTAGGACTTGATCGCCCTGATGTCTATAACGACTATTTCCCCTGTACAGCAACGTTTAATTACCTGGCAATCTATTAAGTCTGTAAGGTGATGCAGAGCAGACATAAATACTCAAGTTCATGAACGTGTACACACACATCATGTTTAATTCCCCTTAACACACGTAAACATAGAGCAGAGACACCCCGAACCGCTGCTCTTCCATGAAAACACATTAAGGCATTTAGCTGTCTGTCTAAATCAGTCAGCACTAACAACACAGGCGTACACATGTAATGACACTGTAATGCCCTATATGTACACATGTAATGACACTGTAATGCCCTATATGTACACATGTATATATATGTGGTGTTGTCTGGCTCTATACTATATAACACCTTATCATCTCTACATGTGAAGGGTCACTTCAATTTTCTCTCTCTGGCTCTGAAGAGCTCTCACCCCCAGTCCCCCTCCCCCTCCTCCCACACACACACACACACACACTCAAAGCCCTGTGTCTGATTCAGCCAGGTGAAAACCATACATAAGGGGCATGCTTCCAGAGTGGGTGATTTACTCTAAGCTTGTAATGGATGCAATGATTGGACAAAGACTAGTTGCTCTTTAGGGTATTTGAGATAATGGGAAGCCTGGGGAAGAGGGGAAGGCTGGGTAGTTACCAGGAAGCCTGTGGGAAATCATGGCTTTGGAAAAGAAATCTAGCAATGCTCTGTTTCTGTCTCAGGGATGTTGTATCCTACAGTACACTGGTGTTGCCTTCTTAATTGTCTCACTAAATCTGATTCCCTCTCTTTTGATGGCGCACCAATCGAAAAGCGCTCATGGGATGCGGTGCATCCTGTGAATTTCACCAGTGACGCACAGATTCTACCGATGAGTGTTTCAAATGGATTTTTTTAATATTTTTTTTTTTAAATAGATCATTGAATGCACACTGCTCACCTGCGAAATGCTGGCACTGAAAACATCTTCAGCTAACTCCATGTATTCATTTCAATGTGCGATGCATGCACATCGGTTTTAAACAAGAGCATGGGAGGGTAAGGAGGGTCAACATGTGCAATTCAGGTGGAGCTTGCCGCAAAAATATTTTGAACATTGGTGTGGACTTGCCTACAACTTCTTAATCCCCGCGAACCCCCCCCCCCCCTAAATCTCAATCCAGAGATGAGACTCTGGAAACCGAGATGACCTTCTTAAAGGGGAAGTGTCTCCTGTATCACATGACATTGGAGACTGAGGCAGGTTGAGTTGAATGAAAGCCTTCATTTCCAGTAACAGCACAGTATCACCATGCCCTCTGTACTGTAC
>NC_139666.1:17775316-17780316 GCF_951799395.1 Argentina silus | reverse complement strand
CACACAACTCTACACAATGTTCATAGAAAGCTTGATAACACTTCACAACACCACACAGTCATATAGTCTACATGATGCTGTGATGACATTTCCCATTATGGGTGACATTTATTGTTATATTGCTATATATCAACAACACTCCATGTCAGCATTCTAACGAGTCCATAGACAACTAGCCTTTCTATATGGACTCTATATGAATAGATCTGTATATTATCGGTTAGGGGTAATATAAAATACAAGCATATTACATTAAAAGCTGGCGCCGTAGTATTTTCAAATCATAACCTAATATAACACAATATATCAATTCAATATAGCCTCTGGTCTGGAAGACTGTTCGCTTTCTCCTGTCATTAATCTGAGTTAAACACGGGCCACATGAGCCGCCGAACATCATAAATACATAGTTGAGCTCCTCATATATTTAGCTATGGAACACGTTTTGATCGGTCAGTGAGTGGTCATTCCCTCGACACACCTCTAATTAATTTATTCATCTAAAGCCAGCCTTTTTTACGCTACCGCCGGCATATACAGTACGCTGACCCATATCGCCATAACGCCCCCCTGAGCAAGGGCACCATGCCACAGCGTTTAGCTTCAAATAGAGCCCTGTATATCTTCTATAGAGCAGTAGATGACTCATAGTAAGCATTATCACTGACCTGTACGCTACAGGCACTCTCAATACTCAAGGGGAGCATAGTCGTGAAAGGAGGGACAGAGAGCTTGAGGGTGATGGTGGGAGTGGTGTCCCATGTTATATGGTTGAAATACATGATTCATGGTCAAAGTCTGTCTATAAACGACACAATGTGTTTGACCTCTAACAAGTCATTGACGGGGATTGACTCACAGATGGGGAGGCGTGTGTGTGTGTTTGTGTGTTTGTGTTTGTGTGTGTGTGTGTGTGTGTGTCACACCCCCAACTCTCCAACCATAACAGTTACTCATGGTTAAGATGCCCTTCTGCCCTTTCTGTCTTTCCAGTGTTCTATCTGGGTAAAACCTTTAAAGGTCATCTTTAAAAGTCTGAGACAATGTCCGCCCCTGTCCGCCCTTCACTCACACAAATACATCATACACACTCACGCACACACACACACACACACACACACACACACACACACACACACACACACACACACACACACACACACACACACACACACACACACACACACACACACACACACACAGATGCACAGGCGCTGAATTCCTGAATACCATTTGTCTAGTATAGGTCTAGTGGTTTTTCAAACTATCTACTATCTATAAAGCAGATGGCTCTCTAGTAAACGTAAACACAGGCTAGGTGGAAGACATATGGGGGATACCCGTCAGTTTGCTATCATCTGACTAGTTTGCTTTAGGCTATAGACATGCCCCAATGGAACCCCATCCAGCTAACTGTGCCTTAAAGACGCAGGGCCTATTTACCTGCCATTGACCGTCTTACCAATCACTTAACAAGATTGCCTGAAGCTCTGTCTATTCCTGTCATGAGCAAAGTTTCTGCCTTCAACCTTTTCTCTCATCCATTTTCTTTTTGACTTTTGCATTCCTTCACAATTGACGCTCAATTTGCCACCGTTTAGAGCCAAAATGAGTTTGATATTAACCCTTGCTGATCTGGAGAGAGACAAATAGGATCATTTGGTATCTGTCACTCTCTGCAAGAGGCGAATGCTCGCTAGCTAGTGCGTATGCCGTTCAATATGTCAGTCAGGTTTCAATTCAGCTATGTAATTATGTTCCATCCATTCCAGACGGAAAAAAAATGTCAAATTCACATTTAAACTGGCATCAGATATGCACTGATGGAGTATGACTCACCTGGGGAAATGGGGAGGGGGATGCCCTAAACAACTGGTTCCCCCTCTTTCATTTGAGATAGATAGATAGACAGACAGACAGACAGACAGACAGACAGACAGACAGACAGACAGACAGACAGCACACATATAGCGAAAGGAAATTAATCATCATAAGAGACAGATGTCTCTCTCAACCTGAACAGGAAACAGGAAGGGTAGAGAGGAAGTTAGACGTACCTGAGCCTCTCTTTGAGACCACCTTCACACTCTGGGACAGGGCGACATACAACAGGATCAGGAGAGGGATGGGAGGTCTCATCTTCCCCCTGTCCTTATGGCCTAGGTAACAGAGAAAGAGAGAGAGAGAGAGAGAGAGAGAGAGAGAGAGAGAGAGAGAGAGAGAGATCAGTCATCTTTAAAGAGAAGACAAAGTAGCCCCCTGTTCTTCCAATCAAAGGAGAACATCAGACCCCCCCCCCGCAGGACACACACACACACACAGACACACACACACACACACACATACACACACACACACACTCTTTACACACTATCTCCCACATCCCCCTGAGGGAAGTTTAATGATTTTCTCTCATGATTGCAATAGAGACAAGTTATCATAGCGTGGATATATTTCATGAGATATCGTTCCCTTGGATGCTGACGAATCAATGAAGCCATAATTACATGTGTAAAGAACACCATTTTTAATCCCAGGGTTCATTAAAAACCAAGTCTGAAGTTGGGGGGGGGTTATTTTAAATGATCGTTTCACCACTTACACAGATACAGCAAATATCACACACGGTAACATAGACCTCGTAGATCACGTTAATTGATTAAGGCGTACCATTCTCCATTATCGTCCTCCATGAGTCAACGACACAACCTAACATGTAGTAATTACCCTCTAATGACTAGCCTGTGATATGAAGCAAGAGCTTGTGTATAAATCTGGCATTAGATGGGGAAAAAAAAATTCATTAAAAAGGAAAGCATTAAACAGTTTATAGGCTTCGCATTCGACCACGACAACCACTTTCATACATTGTCCTCTGAAGCCGTAACCCTAACACCATATTCCTACAAAATACTTGTTGAATTCATTCATTTCATTCAACAAAACAACTGAAAGCATCAACGCTCTTGAGGAACACCCCCTTCCCAAATGTCACACGATTGTAGACGCTACCATAGCAACAAAGAGGTAAAAGTTGACAGCGATCATAGCCTCAAAGACCGAGAGGAGTGACTTCCGTAACAACAACAACGCAAGGAGATGGGGAAGAGCGGTGGTGATAGTTCACACAGGGTGAAACCTTCATGATGCCAAATCTCAAGGAGAAGCAACCACAGCACATGAACCCATTGAAGGGTGGAACCCTGGCTTGTGGAGACTCAATCAACAGCAGAGGCGAGCGTTGGGTGCCAGGAGGGACCCAGTGCTGCCTGTGTACAGTCACGTGGTGTAGGCTAGATTAGCATAGCTACTGAAAGGAGCCTCTCTCTATGTGTGTGTTTACATGACACTCGCGAGGCCCGCGCTTGAAAAGGATCCTTTCTCTCCTCCTCCAGACATTCTTCTAGGAAGCGACATTCAATGGAAAACCACCTTCTCTGCCAAGAAGGTTCTGGCAAATGCCGCAGCCCAAGGATTGGTGGCTCTTTGTTTAACTAAAAGGCCTTGAGAAGCGGTTGGCGATAAGCTCGTCAGTTGTTGAGAAATATGTGTGTGTGTGTGTTTTTGGCGAGAGTTCTAAACCCTCGGTGGGTTTATGGGTCTTACACACACACGAACGCACGCACACACTTTTCTGTCATCTAGGCAGAAATGGAAAAGGGGGTGTGGGGGGGAAAAGGTGTGGGGGGGTGATAAAGTGGGAGAGAGAGTTGAGACAAGTGTGAGTCTGAGAGACAAGGGAATGAAGAGAAGGTGGACAATGTCCTTGTGAGAGAGAGAAGGAAAAAGACAGTGAGAGAGAGAGAGAGAGAGAATACAGGAGACAGAGAGAGAGAGATAAAGAGAGGACACACACACGCACGCACGCACGCACGCACGCACACACGCACGCACACACACGTGCGCACACACACACACACACACACACACACACACACACACACACACACACACACACACACACACACACACACACACACACACAGAGGAAGCATCCAGCAGAGAGCAGCAGTCTGTACACAAGAGCCCCATTCACAGGTCACCATCCCCGTCATCCTGGCTCTGCCTGGCTGCCTGGCTCCTGCTGGAACATGGAAAACACTCGCTGTCACAGTCTGATCCCCACAACAATGCCACCGGCGCTCCTGAAGACCCCAAGCATGTTCCGCCTTTACAGGCTCAGTGGGACAGAGCCTCCGCCAAACATGACATCATCACCCCCCCCCCCCCCCATCCCTGTCCTCATCCCCCCCGTCCTTGTCCCACACAGAGAGGACCATTGTATAACTAACCTCCCCCCCCCCCCCCCCCCCCTCCCTTCACACACACACTCACCTCATCCGTCCCCCCCCCCTTTTTCCCTCACTTGTCCTCCCGCTCAACTCTCTCTCTCTATCACGTAAGTATTTTTCTCTTCACTTTCACACAAAAAGCTTTTACTCCCAAACTCACACCACTAACAGCTCAGCCAGAGAGAGGCACAGAGGGTCAAACACACAAGCTCTTCTGGGGAGTCTCTAAAGAAAGGATGCTTGTTTGGTGAAAGTAGCACTGAAACACAGCGACATCTCCTCTTGTAGGGACACCCGGGGATAGACAGTCATTTTGTGAGGTGTGAGTTGAGCTGGTTTTCAAAGACTTACAGAATCTCAAAATCCCAGTCCCCATTTCATGGTGCTCTGTAGCACAGAAGCAGCATAATCGGCTTCTACATATCCAACGGCCATCTTGGGTTCCCCTTGGCCTGTCTGGTATAGTATAGAGGCTCATTTGATTATGCCCGACTCTGTTCTGTTGTTTCCACGGCAACATGGGAGAGACAGGTAATTAGGGCATCTCTCTCACAGAAGCACACACTGTAAAATGTCTAATCTCATAGATATTAGTGATAAGTAATGAAAACCACTACCCACAACTTTTCAGATCACCATATTTTCACAGGCACGGATAAAACATTTGAGAAAAGCCATTACCTGCATTACAAATCCCCAAATTAAGAA
>NC_139666.1:17767816-17770316 GCF_951799395.1 Argentina silus | reverse complement strand
GGATGGAAGGGTGGAGGGATGGAGGGATGGAAGGGTGGAGGGATGGAAGGATGGAGGGATGGAGGGATGGAGGGATGGAGAGATGGAAGGGATGGAGAGATGGAGGGATGGAGGGATGGAAGGGATGGAGGGATGGAAGGGTGGAGGGATGGAGGGATGGAGGGATGGAGGGATGGAGGGATGGAAGGGTGGAGGGATGGAGGGATGGAGGGATGGAAGGGTGGAGGGATGGAGGGATGGAGGGATGGAAGGGATGGAGGGATGGAAGGGTGGAGGGATGGAGGGATGGAGGGATGGAGGGATGGAAGGGTGGAGGGATGGAGGGATGGAGAGATGGAAGGGATGGAGGGATGGAAAGGATGGAACGGCAGGGAACAGAGAAAAGAAGAATATCCACACATTGTTGAGATGTTCTCCGAACATCGTTTCATCGGCCAACATGTACAGCCTGCCTTGCACCAGTGAATTCTACTGGATGAGCACATAGTCAATGAAAGGGAACACATGCAGTTAAAAATCCCTCTGAATGAGTCACGCGTTTTTAAAAGCATATAGCTCTCAGAAGAGGTCAAATATCAGGCTGAGCGGTTGTTGTTTTTTTTCGCGGGGATGTGCGTTTACGTGGGGGTCTCTGTGACAGCCCAATGTCATTGTCTGGAGAAGCAATCGTCGTGGGCGATGGACCCTAAATGAGGCCAATAATGGCCCTCTGCTCGCGTCCCCTGAGTCCTGCCTGTTTAAAAATGGACTAATCCGCATGACTGGGGGCAAGCTGGGGGGGATACTGGGGGGACTGAGGAGGAGATAGTAGGGGGGGCAGGGGAGGAAGGGGGTGAGAGGGATGAGGAGAGGAAAGGGGGACTACAGTTGATAAACGTGATTATTAAAACCCCTATGTAAAGCTTCTACTCTCTCATACTACAACATCAATGACAACAAAGTAGATGTACAAGATGTATCCAATAGACAGAGGCATGAAGAGAAACTCTCTTATTCTATTAGAAGACAAACTGATAATACACAGAGACATATACTGTACTCTCTTCAACACACACACACACACACACACACACACACACACACACACACACACACACACACACACACACAGTCACACTCACTTACCAGAACAAGATTGAAACTGCCAGAAGCACAGAAACTTTCTGCGCTTGTTGCAAAAAAGTCCGAAAAATAAATGTTGCAAAAAAGTCTTCTATCCAGCTGTCTAAAAGAGGGCAGAAACCAGATATTATGGTTCCACGATTCTCTCTGTCCAGATGAGGCAAACAATAGTCTTTTAAGAACAGACTCTGACCAATCAGAGCAATCTGTGGGTGTTCCAAAGCAGTTGGCCAACCAAAAAGATTACACACACACACACACACACACACACACACACACACACACACACACACACACACACACACACACACACACACAGACACCGCCCCCCATACACACACCCCCACACACATACATTACACACAGACATATACAAACACACACACACACACACACACACATACACACACACCTACTCAATAAAAAATAACACAACCAGGGGGTCCGGAGAGTGTGCTTCATTGAACAGGAGGATCCGAGGGGGGAATAGGCACAACATTAGAGGGACGGTGACCTTGGATGTTTAATTCAAACTATTATTCTCTCTCTCTCTTTCTGTCTTTCTTCCTTCCCTCCCCAGTATCCCCTACATATCTCCATGGTGCCTATACACGCCCTGCCCCTCACCACTACCACCACCACTGACCCCCCCCACACACACACACCATCTTTGAGATCATTGATTCTATTCCTTCCTGTCTGTGTTTTCTCCATTCCGGAGTACATCTGGCTTGGTCTCAGGGAGAAGAATGGGCCCTGTAGGGAATAGGCCGGTTATCTCTGATTGAATCTTATTACAGGATTTAGGTGAACAGAAACAGCATTAGGAGGGTGAATTGGTCTGTCTGTACCTGCTGTAAGTTTATCCTTGCAATATACTGGATGTACTGTAGATGTTTATCCTGACCTTTAGATATCTTAAATCACATCTTCTCTCTGTCATAGGCACACACACACACACGCACACGCGCGCACACATACACACACACACACACAAATACTTGCACAGACACACAAACATGAACACATGGCAGTAGACAAACACACACACACACACGCACACGCACACACACACACACACACACACACACACACACACACACACACACACACAGTAAGACAGTGAAAGACAGAAAGACAGAGAAAGACCTGCGGGTCAAGCCAGCTCTTTCCTTTCTCTGTCTCTCTTCCATTGCCTGGGCTGCTCTGGTGTGGTGGGGATGGAGGAAGAGACAGGATAGGGAGAGGAGCAGGAGGAATGGAGGGAGAGGAGAGGAGAGGAGAGGAGCAGGAGGAATGGAGGGAGAGGGAGGAGAGGAGAGAGAGGGTTGGGGGGGGGGGGGGGGGTCTGCAGGGCTAGGAGGGTAGCCAGATCAAT
>NC_139666.1:17759803-17762616 GCF_951799395.1 Argentina silus | reverse complement strand
TCATTCCACCTCGAGTAAGGCCTCAGTCCTCAGGTGTCATTCCTTATGGCATCAAACATCGGTTTTACATAGGTCACATATAATGGACTGTACACAAGTCACATCCCAAGGCTAAACATGATATTTACTACCAATCTACTCAACACTAGTATACATATCAAGTGAGTTTCAACCATGAGGGCTGTAATACAAATCATTATTGGCCTTTTACTGTGGCCCAACAGTTCAAAGTGCCTTGAGTAGATTGCATAGGGTACCAATCTACTCAACAACACTTCTAAACACTTCAAAATGACTGTCCGGGACGGACAGCTGTTCTCACTTGCTGATCATGTCACATGTTCATGGGCCAGGCTATAAGAGCCAGGTCATGTTAGTTTCACTATAGCTTGAGCAGTGGTTCACGCTGCCCATTCATTTGAGTTTCCCACCACCACCCCAGCTTTCACCTGCAGGGTAGCTGTTGTTACCTAGCTACGAGGGGTTGACTTTCATCCCTCTCTCCACTTTTGTATTTATTTGTTTCAATATTGTTTATTCAAGCGGGGGGTTAGAAATGTATGGGCTCCCTGCTATGTATATTATATTGTATTGTAATGTTGGTAATTCAGCGGGGAGCTATATTAGAGTGGAACCATGCTTTACGCCAAATCTATTGTACATTCATTAAACAAAAAACATTTACATCAACGACTTAAGTGTCCTGACTGAATCATAATGATACAAATTAGGAATCATAGACATTAAACCTTAAGACAAAGCAGTTACTTTCCTACCTCTGAAACTATGTTTGAGGGTGAGAGATTTGCTTGATTGTTGTTAGAGAGGGAGAGAACACTTGTGCAACTCAACTTGTTTCTGATTGGAGAAAAGCAGGGCATGTCAATTGACCCCTGTTACATTTGTCCCCGATCTCCCCTGCCATTCTGAAATCAGAAGGCATCTTCTTAACAGTAATTCAACAGTCAATATGCTTGTAAGAGGAAATGACTGAGTGTGTGAGGGTGCTTACATGTCAGGCATGTCAGAGTTAGAGGTGTAGAGGTGTGTGTGTGTGTGTGTGTGTGTGTGTGTGTGTGTGTGTGTGTGTGTGTGTGTGTTTCCTCAGGACTTTGCCCTGTTAAGGCAGTGGCTGATTCACTCTCTGTGAGTCGAATATTGATGAGAGGGGCTTAAAGGGGAAGAAAGGCTCTCAGAGAAGAGATACACACACACACACACACACACACACACACACACACACACACACACACACACACACACACACACACACACACACACACACACACACACACACACACACACACACACACATACACACACATACACACACACACACGCACACACATACACACACACACACACACACACACATTTCCTGGAATAGGGAAACAATGCAGTAATATGGTCTCAAAAAATAATGGCCTTCTCCAATCTGTTTCGAGGTTTGACTTGTATAATCTTTCTCTCTTTAGCCTCAGTCTCCTGACATCCACCACAGAACACTCATCCTCCACAGTCGTTCCTTTTTGGAGTTTGAGTAGGTATCACGCCAGTAGATTAGTCATACAGAAAACATAGGAAAAGATAGTTATGGGAATGTCCTCCTCTTCACTTCACTCACTCACCCACCCACTCACTCACTCACTCACTCACTCACTCACTCACTCACTCACTCACTCACTCACTCACTCACTCACTCACTCACTTCTGTGCTGATTGTTCCCAGTGCTCTGGGTTACTCACTGGATGTTGTTTTTCACACTTCCTGGTTGTTTTACTTTCTCGGAATATTCTGGTGGGCAAGTGGATGTGGATTTTATTGATGATGATGTCATACTGACTCTCAGAATACCGCAAACTGCAAAAGGATACTCACAGCTGCCTCCTACACTCCTCTCCTACTCCCTCTCTCCCTCTCTGCCTCCTTCCCTTGTTCCCATCGTACTCCTTTGAGATCAAACTTTTAAACAAACTGCATATTAAACAGTTTTTATATTGTATCCCCTACCCTAAAAAAAGCTTTGAATATATCCAGTAAAAGATAACTTTGTTTTTCCAAATCTATATCTTGAATTAGCATCTTACTGCACACACGCCAAGCTAGGCGGAAATAGACTTTTGCATTAGGGGGCAGATAAAGAATGAATTAATTTTTCCGACTGAAAATTTAAATTGAAAACCTCAGTAATGTGAGTGCTTGGGGAAACACATTACACATGAATCAAGAGTCCTTGCAACAAACCGTCAACGACTGGTTCTCTTCATCTCTCCTTTTCTGCAATAAACAACTATTTTGCTTTCCTCATTTCTATCTTCATTCTCTATTCCCTTGCACTGTTAAATGTTTGTACTTACATATTTTCTATGTTTTGTTTCTTGTACATGATCATGGCGTATGACAGTGTTACTGATCATTTTCCCTTTGAAGAAATATACCATTGCATTTCCTCTTCCTGCGACTAAATTACTCTAATCTATCTGCCAGAGATTTATACAGAAAGCTCCCAGTGTGTCTGTCACTCTCCTTACAGTATGTTATGTGTATCAGTCCCTGTGTTTGTGACGGATCTCTCCGAGGCCTGTCACCTGTCACCTGGCCACCTGTGAAGAGGGGCTAACACAGTCATATTGCTGGCGACAGAGACAGAAGACACAAGTGCTCATTTACCACCTGGCTCTGTTCCATGGCACCAACACTCCACGGCAGCCACACCTCCGTCTCTCCTGAGGTAAGAAGTTTTGTTTCAGGCCGTCGATAAGGGCGGAACGAGGCCGAAGAGGAAAGGTCAAGAAGATGAGGACAAGAAGAG
>NC_139666.1:17704803-17742303 GCF_951799395.1 Argentina silus | reverse complement strand
ATACAACATAAACAAACTGTAAATGAATGGAACATCAGCTACATCGATGTATGTGTGTGTGTGTGTGTGTGTGTGTGTGTGTGTGTGTGTGTGTGAGTGTGTGTGTATGTGTGTGTGTGAGTGTGTGTGTATGTGTGTGTGTGTGTGTGTGTGTGTGTGTGTGTGTGTGTGTGTGTGTGTGTTTGGCTGCGTTGCTAGTGGGGTGAACTTTCTCAAAGGATGAAAACATTGTTACCATATTTCAACAAAAATCTGTGTTTGCCCTGATGCTTTAAACCTGTCCTGTTCTCCGTTTGCAAACCAGAAGCTTTCTCAAACAACCCATTGCACAGAGAAACACACTGACTGTATCACTGGCCTTTATATAACCTATTGCACGTCCTACCTTTCGATAGGCTGATTCATTCATCTCATCTCCATATTTCCCAGCTGACCTCGCCTAGTCCCTGCCATCCTACGCATTTCTAAATACAGAGCACTGTGGCTACACATGTGTTGGACCCGATCGAAGAGGAGTTACTGTGTCATTACACACACACACACACACACACACACACACACACACACACACCATTAAACGTGTGTGCTATCACTCCATGGCCAGCCGTGCAGAGCCCAGTCATTGGCTAACATCTCGTGAGGAATAGCCCCAGTAATCCCAGATTGTGTAGGTGCAGATAAGTTCTGAAAAGTGTTTTTTCTCTTCAGCTCACATTGCTGGGGAAATGAGACTGGTAAACCCTTTTCGTGATGCGCTTTCTCTCTTCCATCCTTTCTTTCTGCCTGTCTCGCTCTTACACACACCCCTGCACATTCCTCTATATCTGCCAAACTCTCCCTCTCTTTTCCTCCTTTTTATCTTTCTCCATCTCTCCCTTCCTCCCTCCCCCATCTCTCTCTCTCTCTCTCTGTTTCTCTCTCCCTGTCTCTTCCTATTCTTTTTTGTTGTTGTTTTTTTTAGTTTTTTTTTACCAACCCACTCTGGTGAATCCTTTCCATTAGAGGCTGAGAGTGTGAGATTAGTGTTGCATAAGTGTTTATATGTTTGGAGGGTGGAAGGGCTGGGGGATAGGACTACCATGGCTTTCTCCCTTAGAGTGAAGGGGGGGTGGGGGGGGGGTGGTGAAAGAGAGAAACCAACCAGGAATAGCCTCTTTATCTGAGCCAGGATGAAACAATGTGTCAGGGCTTTACTAACAGTCTGTCAGACAGGAAAAGACTGGCATAGACAACAGCAGAATTGGATTGGAGGAGATGAGGGAGGTTATCGGAAAGAAGGAAAAAATCATCCAATTGAGAACATGATGGTATAGAAACGCATGCACACAATCAAACACACGCACACACGTGCAGTCACACACACACACACACACACACACACACACACACACACACACACACACACACACACACACACACACACACACATACACACACACACACACACACACACACCTTCACAGTGCTTTGACTCTGCAGGTCACCCCAACACATGAGATCACACAAACCAGGTGTGACACCTGTTCCAGAGAGGTGGTGATGCACTGGAGGCCAGCATGCATGAAAACCTGGAACACACTTCGATCCTGTCCTGCCCTGTCCTGCCCTGTCCTGTCCTGTCCTGTCCTGTCCTGCCCTGCCCTGCCCTGTCCTGTCCTGCCCTGTCCTGTCCTGCCCTGCCCTGTCCTGCCCTGCCCTGCCCTGCCCTGCCCTGCCCTGCCCTGCCCTGCCCTGTCCTGTCCTCTCCTGACCTGTCCTGTCCTGTCCTGTCCTGTCCTGTCCTGTCCTGTCCTGTCCTGGGCTGACCTGTCCTACCTTGTCCTGTCCTGTCCTGCCCTGTCCTGCCCTGCCCTGCCTTGCCCTGCCCTGCCCTGCCCTGCCCTGCCCTGCCCTGCCCTGCCCTGCCTTGCCCTGCCCTGTCCTGTCCTCTCCTGACCTGTCCTGTCCTGTCCTGTCCTGTCCTGTCCTACCTTGTCCTGTCCTGCCCTGCCCTGCCCTGCCTTGCCCTGCCCTGCCTTGCCCTGCCCTGTCCTGTCCTGTCCTGTCCTGTCCTGTCCTGTCCTGTCCTGTCCTGTCCTGAAAAACAAACACACTCTGGATGCTGTTTTATTGTGTTGACATTTGTCCCTCTCATACAAAATGTGTTCAGTTGCCCTTCATCAGTTCAGTTGCCCTTCACCTGGTGAATTATTTCCTGATATGAGAGCAGAGGAGAGTAATATGTGTATGAATATGCCTGTATGCCTGCATGTGTGTGTTTGTGTGTGTGTGTGTGTGTGTGTGTGTGTGTGTGTGTGTTTATGTGGGTGCATGCATGCGTGCTGCGTGCGTGCGTGCATGGGTGCGTGTGTGGGTGCGTGTGTGTGTGTTTGTGTGTTACATAAAAGCCATGTGTGTCACAGACTTAAGCAGAAAAAAAGAAAAAAAATCCATATATATTTTACCTTTAGCATCTGTGTGAGTTGGTGTGTTTGCTGAAGCGCGGGAGGTTTGGAGAGACATCCATCTGCAGTGCCATTCCGGAGCAGCGGAGTGGGACGGCGGTGACAAACGTGCTGTCATTCCATCTCTCCATTACACACACTCACAAACTTCAGCTTCTCCACTCCACTAGGCCCCTGTGACACCTACAGGGAGGCACGGGGGCCAAAAAGATTTGATTCACTTCTGCATTTTGCATATTTTACCTCATTTTCTCACCCAGGGGAGTTTGATGAGATATTCTATTTCAGGTGTATATTTAAAGTAATATTCCTATATTCCTATTCCATATTCCTATGAGGACTCATGACACACCTCTCCATTACATAAACATAGAGTAGGCCACATACAACGCGCTGAATACATTATTATCTTGTGAACTTTAGATGGAATATCACATTGGCATACAGTGTACTAGATGAGCTTATCATATTCTCACACATTCATTTAAGCTACAATTTGATGCCCTGTCCAACATACTGTAATGTTGAGTCAGAGACTCAACCATATTTTTTTCGCGCTATGAGCAACACTGAAGTACATGATCGGTCTGACTCAGTCAATAGAATCCCCCTTGTCTCAGTGAAAAGCTTATCTGTGAACATCTCAGCCCTCCAGCTAACTGACCAGAGTGGGTGCTGCTGTGTGGGTGATATCTCTCCTTCTATTTCTCTCTCTCTCTCTCTCTCTCTCTCTCTCTCTCTCTCTCTATCTACTATATCTTAGACCACTCATGTTCTATCATTCTTGCCTTCTCTCCCTCAGGAACCGTCTCTTTCGGTCTTTCTCTCGCTCAGCATCTCTCTGTCTCCCTTGTTCACATACTTCCTATCTCGCTCTGTCTCTCTCTGTGTGTTTCTCTCTCTCTCCCTCTCTCTCTCTCTCTCTCTCTCTCTCTCTCTCTCTCTCTCTCTCTCTCTCTTTCTCTCTCTCTGCGCCCACATAACTTTGAAATTATGTCTAATATCCTTTGCCTAAGTTAAGTCCTCCCTCAGGTACTACACAGCTTATTTAGTTTGTTGATGCGACCTCCTCTCTTCTCCTCTCTCCTCCCTCCCCCCTCCTCCCTCCCTTTTCCCATCCTCTTTCTGTCTAGTGATTTCCGCGACATCGGACCGGGGCCACCAGGCGAGCCTACACAGATGGCTCTTTGACACTCCGATGTGGAATCAGGTGTTGTGCTGTACAGATCTGCATATTTAGTGTCACATTATACGCTATATTAACACAGGATGTTTGCAATTCAAGGTAACGCCTAAGTCAACTGGAAAGAAAAAAAAAATGAAAACAACTTTCTGAATAAACTGCAGGATCTCTCCAGTTCACTTTTCAAGGGTATGGCTCTGCATTAGTGAACAGGAACTCTTGCCGTTTCTGGGGGGATTGTTTCTGGATTTTTTTTTGTAATCTGCTGTGTGCAGTGTCTTAATGTCACTGTGTAATTTGACATTACACAACTATGTATGTATTTGAGTAAATCTACAAAAGCGTTATTTCATTTTGTGGTCTGTGCTCACTCAAACAAAAATATGTTTCCCTCTGGGGGCTGAACAACGAGCTATTATTATTATTATTATTATTATTACTATTATTATTATTATTCTGTACACGTACATTCAAATTACAAACATAATACAATTCATTAATTGCATATCAATTACAAAGTCAATTTACACAATATAATCAGTTAAGACGTACACTCCTCGAATGATAGATCCCTTACCAAGGTCCTTAACCAACCAAGTGACACCAGATAATAATCTAATTTGCGGAAGTTTTGAAGGTTGTTCCAAGTACTCGGGGCACAGAAACTAATTTACCTAGTTCAGATGAAACGCATGGAAGTTGGAAACTTAGCCAATCTTGGGACCTGGTTTGGTACTCTGAGAACTGCAAGTGGAGAAGGGAAGTGAGGTATAAAGAGGTATATATACAGTATAAAAAGGAGCCAATGTTGGGACCTTGACAGGGATGATCATCCTACAGATTGATACTGTATAATATACAATGATGACAAAGAAACCCATCAGCAGTTATAAAAACGGAGGTTGTTGATTCTTTCTCATTGGTCAATGGTTGGCTTTCACTTAACTGTGGTAAACACAAAACCACTGACTTTGTGCTAAATAGAAAGCAGTAGAAATCTGCCCTCAATACGAACCTGTACATAACATAACCTGTACATAACATAACCTGTACATAACATAACCTGTGGATAACTGTGCTGAGTGGTCTATGTGGCTGTGCGTCAACAGACATGAAACTTGTTAGACAATGAAGCATTGTGAAAAATACTGTTCTTTTAAAAAGCGGAAAAATGCACATAAAAGAGAATGGTGAAAATACTGTACAAAAGTACAGCCCTAAAGCAAAAATAGGAAGTGTGGGGGCTGATGAATCAGAACATGTCTATCCCGATCAGTTTAACACCAATGGATGATTCTGTGCAGGGGAAGAGATTGACGCAGCAAAAAGGCAAAGACCACGTATCTCACGAAAGAAACTCTCGCATGAAAGATTTTGTCAGAAGCCGATAAAGCCACACAACCACAATCCAGCATCCAGATATAGATGGAGGCAGAAAAACAGGACAGCAAGCACCAAGCAAGCAAAGCAAATCACTATGACAACAACGGAAAATGTCAAGCGCCAATGGGAAAAGTGGTTGTTTTAAACCTATGTATGCATAAAGGAAAATGCTTTTAATAATAATACAATAGATTGATGAGTAGATCCACTTTTCCAGCTACTCTCTATTGTCTTTCACTGGAAAGGTGTCTGTTCTATCTACCCTGTGGGCTCTATGATGAATCAGTAGATAGAGATGTGAACCCAGGCTTGTTGAAACACCTCCCCATCACACTCCCACTGGGATGCTCCTAACAATGACCTCCATTCATATGTTCTTCATCATCCAGTCGCCGGAGGGATCTGTGACACCAGGAAATAAAGCAAAGTTACAGCAGCCACTAATAAAAAACATTTGTTTTCGTACAAAGATCAACTTTATCAAACTCTAAAAGCCTTCAACTGACAGTGAAGTGTGACAACTGTAACAATATGTATGTATGGCTGTTTGAGCAGCTACAGTACAGTACCTCAGCTGCTTTCCATGGGAAGTTTGTGGGATGAAAGACAAGCTAAGAAGGTCCTAAGATAAGATAAGAGGCCATCTTGAAATGTCTAAAAGTCTCCTCCTTTGCTCTGTCTGTAAAACCCTGAAATGGCCTGGTGACAACAATAAAGACGCCTTCCTATCCAGTTCCAATTGTTACATTTCCTCTTCATTTGCTCCCCAGTTCATGTTCCTTGGTTGGAGAGTGAGTCAGCGGCAAAGTTCCTTTCACATTCCAATGAAAGACAAGCTAACGTGTGGAATAAATCTTCTTTACATCACACCCTAAAATGGTTTAAAATGGTTTATACTGTAAGCGTCTTCCCAGCTCTGTGTGTGGATGTGGATGTGTTCATCTGCCAGTCAGTAGGGCCGGGCCAAGGCTTTGGTAGCACCACGCCGTACCGTACTCTCTACCCCCGTCAAATGCTGATTCATAGGTTTGTGCCCGCTGCCGCTTAAGCTTTACGGCCGGTATTGGCAAAGTGCTCCCTCACACATTTGGCCCTATTTTAGGGCCTTCCCTCCCTCCTTCTGTCTCTCCCTCTTTCCTGCTCTGTCTGTCTCTTCCAGGCAGCATGAATCAGTTTAACTTCCTCTTTTTACCTGACACAAGCTGACGCATGCAGGGGTGAGGATGAGGATGGGATGGAGTGAACTGTTCTTATATTTTCTCTCTTTTCTCACTTTCTGGCCAATAGCCTGTATAGGTGTGCCTCTGAGAGCAGGTGTGTGTGTGTGTGTGTGTGTGTGTGTGTGTGTGTGTGTGTGTGTGTGTGTGTGTGTGTGTGTGTGTGTGTGTGTGTGTGTGTGTACGTGTGTGCGTGTGTGCGTGTGTACGTGTGTGCGTGTGTGCGTGTGTGCGTGTGTGTGTGTGTCCATCCGTGTACATGCGCGTACATGTGTGTGTGTGTGTGTCCTGTAAACTTCCATTTCGATCCGGGCAGCATGCTGACTTTTACAGCAGTGTAAATCTGAGCAGCATTTTTACGGGCCGCACACTCACTCTGCCACAATGAGACTCTGACCCCCAGTGACCTCTCGTTGACCCCACAGCCCCAAACCACAATGAAACTAAGCTCCAGTGGGACAGAAAAACCTGGAGCACGGAGCCTGGAGCCTGGAGCCTAGAGCCTGTAGCCTGGAGCCTGGAGCTTTGAGCTTGGAGCCTGGAGCCCACAGCCCGCAGACAGGACCCAACAGTCACCAAACCACACCAATAATCACATTTTAATCACTCACCCACGGCACACAAGCCGGGTGGCACTGCACCCAGACTACCTTGGCCCTGTTTATTATACATTAGTGAGGAAATTACCCTTGCTGAGAAGACCTTAGAGGTGAGAATTGAGGGACATAATTGAAAGGATAACATTTATTGTCATATTTATAGAGCTCCGGTACAGTGGGTCAGTGGAATGCTAACACGTTTGGCACACACTTTGGAACACATTAACACTGTACATTGAGGTACAGTAGTAGATTAGGCCTCCTCCATTGAATGAGCATAGCACAGTGGCCTGGCCAGAGACAAACAAACAGGGAAACACACAACTAAACCCAAGTGCTAATCTGTCTAGTAGGCATAAATAAGTGTAATGGAATAATGCATTAGGGCCAGAGACACAGAGAGTGAGACAGATAGGGTGATCGATATGATGCTCAGGCCTATTTGTCCTCTGTGGAGACTTGTGTTTGTGTGTGTGTGTGTGTGTGTGTGTGTGTGTGTGTGTGTGTGTGTGTGTGTGTGTGTGTGTGTGTGTGTGTGTGTGTGTGTGCGTGTGTGTATGCGTATTTTGTATTCAGACTAGAATGTAGTAAATATCTGTTTTTGACCACTCTACTGCACACACATTCATGGGTAGTAAAGCTGTTTACCAGAGACCGTGCAGATCCGGTATTGGCTGAAGTATTGAGCTCAGACAGCGTCTCTCCTTACACACACTTTATCTGGCACGCTAAGTATTTATCTCTGCCAGGTCTGATAACGTCAGTCTATCATGACGCGCACACACACACACACACACACACACACACACACACACACACACACACACACACACACACACACACACACGCACGCACACACTGTGACAATCAGTGTACAGTAACAGCGGGAGCTGTAAGTACACTCGTAGAATACAGATTGGGTAAACATTATGCTTATTTCATGCAGACAACCTGTGGATTGGTGGCAGAGCCAGGGGAGACGGTCTAATAACCTCTATCGACTCCATGGCACCAGGCCCAGAATCTCAGTCCGGGTCCAGGACCACGGCAGACTCACTAACTCACTCCTGTCTGTTCATGCCAGGCCAAGGCCAGCAACAACCCTGAGCCCTCACTCCTGTTTTAGATTTGAAAGGATTAGATAGGATTAAGCAATACAGCGAATATCAAACCAAATATCTAAATGGAAGACAGAACATCTAGCATCTTGCATCATGTAGTATAATTCCTATTCAGTTATTTCATATCGACATCAGGTGCCTACAGTAGGGGTTTGGAGCAAGGGGTTATTTGACCAGGCCCGTTCAACATAAACCCTCTCAACCTGTACATAACTTATTGCCTTAGCAATGTACACAAGTAAAAAAATGTACACAAGTAAAAAATACCACCTCTTAGGAAGCTCACCATGTACAGCAAGCCATGACTGAAGGCCATTTTAGGGTGTGATTTATACCTTACGCATTGACATCCGCATGGCGTTTCAGAGCGGATGCGGATTTCAACGTATTTGTAGACTTCTATACCTTTTTGCAGACATCCGCTCGTATCTATCATCTGAAACAATGGAAATCCACACAGAGATTGTCACTGCGGACACTTTTTCCCCAAGCAGACATGCGGATGCAGAAGGTATAAATCAGCCTTGAGAGAGCAGAGCAGTACAGAGCTCCCGGCAGTGAGATTGTGACGTCATATCCTTTGACAAAGACGATAGACTCAAAGGGCCAGTGTCAGCAGGACAACTGCAGATTAAGACCAGGAGGATACAAGGCACTATAGTCTAGTTGAATGGTTTCTCTGAAAAACAGAGAGAGAGAGAGAGAGAGAGAGAGAGACATGGGAGATGGGAGGCAATAATGAGACTGGAGGAGAGAGAGAGAGAGAGAGAGAGAGAGAGAGAGAGAGAGAGAGAGAGAGAGACAGAGAGAGACAGAGAGAGAGAGAGAGAGAGAGAGAGAGAGAGACATGGGAGATGGGAGGCAATAATGAGACTGGAGGAGAGAGAGAGAGAGAGAGAGAGAGAGAGAGAGAGAGAGAGAGAGAGAGAGAGAGACAGAGAGAGAGACAGAGAGAGAGAGAGAGTCCATTCCACATTAGCCGTGACTTGGGACAATCTGCTTCACTCGTAGGCTCTCCATCCATACACTCATAACACATGCTCACTGATGGTAAACACAACTCCTAATAAACTGAATCTCCTTGGCTGTAGTCCAGGGATGGGCATTTTGTTTGTTTTTAAGGCATTAAATAGGATGTGTAAGTAGGCTTTTGTGCTGGGGTACAGATCTACAGTAAATTGTGAACATATTGAGGAGGTATTAAGTTTGGCTTGTGTTTTTGTTTTCCTCCAGGAAATATGAATACCTTGTATTTACATTCACTACACACACACACACACACACACACACACACACACACACACACACACACACACACACACACACACACACACACACACAGTATACATGCACACAATACATCAACCTCCAGTTTCATCTCATGCTGTCTCTCCTCCCAGGAAAGCTGTACAACGTAAACGTAAGTGAAAATTTTGATATTTTACCACATATACAGTAGAGTGCTGGTTGTAATTTTGCAGCAATAACACTTAATGCTCTGTACGGTATTTTAGACTCCGGTATAAAACTGATAAACAGAGTTATAAAATAAAATGAAGGGAAACTGGTAGGAACTCTGACAACTTATTGTAAAAGAAGGAGATTTAATTCTCTGTAATAAAGAACAAATATGACAGTTTTGCAATTTGCAATTTGCAATTGAATTTAAAGGACAGGAAATTCAAATGTATGTCTGCTGGAAGTGACTGTGATAGGGAGTCTCATCCAGAACTACCGCCACCTCTGCAGGTTATCATCAGTCATGCCAGGGAGAGGTTTGAAATGCTAAATCTACTGAGCATCACAGTGATGTAAAACATGATGCATTGAATGTGAACGGATCATTCTGTGACCAGACAGAAAGTCAATTTTTACAGTCACTAATCAGAATAGCTAGGGAGGGGAAATGGAACCAGAGGGGCCCAGCCCGGTCCCATAAACTCCCCCAGAAAGGAGGCTGTCCGCTGGGCTGGCTGGCCTGATCGATGACCCCACAGCCCCAAGCCCTTGGTAACAGTGCAATAACTTGTCTTATGATCACATATTGAGTCCATTACTCCAGGTCTGTGTCACACAAGGGGTTCATTTCCTATATATTACACACTGTTAAAGTGTGCGCGCACACACACACACACACACACACACACACACACACACACACATTGCATTGCCATGGCTCTTACGTCAAGGCCCGTCCTGTTTCACCTTCCTAATCTAAGAACTATGAAGTCAAACTGTCAAGAAACAATACATCACCTCAAATGATGCCACTACTCTACTGTAAGGACCAGACAAGGGGCCATAACTACTGCCCTGAGATGCTCAATGTGTGTGTGTGTGTGTGTGTGTGTGTGTGTGTGTGTGTGTGTGTGTGTGTGTGTGTGTACAATATACTCATCACTTCGCTTTTTTCAATTTAAACTGCTATAAAATATATAGAACGTTCTTGCCACAAAAATAATACTTACTATATGGGGCATTGAATATTAAACTCCTATGCAGGCTGTGCAGAGAAGAAGTAGAATCAATAGATCATCTATTCAGGTACTGCCGCATGATACCCAAGTTAAATTAACCCTACAAATAGCCCTGTTAGGAGACTTGGAAAGACCCAGCCAATCAATGGTTAACTGCATTTCATTGTCTCTGTACTTGTACTCTGCACAATGACAATAAAGTTGAATCTAATCTAATCTAATCTAATCAATCCAAAATATTAGAATTATTTTCATCTTAAAATCCGTAGAGGCTTTACAGATAGACTTTAGGAACTTTATTCAACACCACAGCAAAATAGAAATTAATATGGCAGCAGGTTATAAAGAAAAACATTTTTATAGAGAGAAGTGGGAACAGCTGAGAGCACCAGAGGGATGGGATTGAGGAATGAGCAAATATGCAATGCAATGTTCGATGAGAGTACCATTTTTGTCAACATAGTATACAACATACCTGGTAAAAAAATATAATGAAATGAATAAATCACAAAAGTTATTCAGTTCTCTTTTGTCCCCCAGTGAGGGGGGGGTGGTGGTAGTGGTGGTGGTGGGTAAAAAAAAAAAAATGTCCATCCTGTAACTCTGTTCAAAACTTGTCCTTATTTTGCACTTTAAAAAATGTTCACTTCTTAAGACATGCCTATTTGGCAGGCCCATACAGTATGTCCTTGATAAATTCACCCACCGCCTAGAAAAGAGTACTTTAGACCTTGAACAGAGGGACAGAGGGGAGGTGGAGGGAGCGGTGAAAAATGCCCCTTGTCTCCAGACACTCAATCCTGCCTACTTCTCTGTTGACGTATCAGATGGGGGACTGCAGGCAGGCCATAAATATAGAGTCCATGTCCTGACCCATTACTGCAAACCTTGACTTCTGACCTTTCTCTGGAACTGGGGGAGGGGGGGGGGGTATGGGAGGGTGGGGGATAGCGTTAATGTGGTAGCGTTAATGAATAGAACTAATTAATTAATCAGGTGGTAGACAAGCAAAATAAGGTGGCCTGTACTGTATATTGCAAGAAGGTTAGGTTAGGGAGTTTGAATCCCCCTTGTATGAGTCTCCAGTGCAAAAATATCCCACAACTTTTAATATGCTCTAACTCTGCACGTTTCATTCAGTTAGAAGTACGTGCTTAAGGCCTCAGGCAGAACTGTTAGCAGGAAAATACAGCCAGCAGCCAACATCCAATGGGGAATGAAGATGACAGTTGAAGTGTTCTTCAAACACATGTCATCAGTCGTGTGACATTGCTCTAGTTCCATGGCCTGTGTCACATGTGTCATAAGGTTCTCTGAAAGAGACTGAGTGCTAAACTCAGACCACCTCCACAGACTCAGACATAGCATGGTAGCGTTAATGAATAGAACTCCATTAATCAGGTGGTAGTAAAGCAAAATAAGGTGGCCTGTACTGTATATTGCAGGGAGGTTAGGTTACCCTGTACAGGTACAGTTGACTTTAGACAAAAGCTAAGAGACAAATGTTTCAAGAGCTCTCTCTGCTAAACAAATGGAGACAAATGAAGAGGCTCTGTCCCCTGGCCATTGTGAACTAATGGTTAGGGTGGGATTGATGTGAAATGTGTTCATAAGATGGACACAGGCAGGACACTCTAAGCCATTGCTAGCTGTCTGACAGATCAGCTGTTCAGACTCAGGTGCCAACATGTTCTCCCCTTTACCATGAACTGAGTCCCACTATACGCAGTGTAGAAACATCTGGGAGCAGAGTAAACAACATTCAAAAGCAATTATCCACTCCAGTTCTCCTCTCTCTCTGTCCCAATTCTCTCTCTATTTCTCTCTCTTTTTCTCTCTCTTTCTTTCTCTCTCTCTCTCTCTCTCTCTCTCTCTCTCTCTCTCTCTCTCTCTCTCTCTTTCTCTCTCTTTTCTCTCCTCCCCTCAATAAGATACCCTTCTCCAAGCCATATGGCTAAGTGTGCATTTGAGAACACAAGTATATTAAAAATCAACAGCTGCTCAAGTGTTTGGAACAAAGGAAGACGTGGGTTGTTATCCATCCAGCCATGCCAGGAGTCAGCCCAGGTAACAGAATCTGGAGGTGAATATGGATGTCTGCCACAAAAGCCATTGATCTTCTACACTATTTTACAATCTCTTTCTATTACTGAACACATTAAGAACAAGGGTGAAGGATATACAGTACAGAGGGGAAAGAAAGAGAGAGAGAGAGACAGAGGGGAAAGAAAGAGAGAGAGAGAGAGAGAGAGAGAGAGAGAGTGGGAGGAGGAGGGGGGGCGGGGTAGATTCTATCCTTTCAGAGAGACTTCTGTTTAAAAAGTTTCCCTGCAATTTATACACTCAATAAAAAGGATGTGACAGGCCCATCTCACTCTTTTAGACAGGTTAAAGTGGGTTGGATTTGACTTCCAAAAGTGTGTCTCACTTTTCCATTCTCAAGTCTGAAGGAGGAGGAGTGTGTCGCCTAAATACACAAGAGACCAACATGCCACACAGAGAAACATGCCACATGCACAACATTTGCCCTTTTTCCAATGTATTATCGGTACATCAGTGGAGGCTGGTGGAGGCAGAAATCGGAGGACGATCATTGTAATGCATGGAATGGAATGAGGAATGATATTAAAGGATTTGATATCATTCCTCATTCCATTTCATGCATTACAATGAGCCTGTCCTCTGATTTCTACCTCCGCCGCAGTGTCTCAACCATACATATTAGGGGGTGGGTTGATCTGGAGATAAACATACAGTATGTAAGTATAGGGTTAGGCAGAGAAGCTTTCTACTATACAGTACCTCTGTAATCACTCCACTTTGCAGCAAGACTTCAGAAGACACTCGGTTATTCTATCAAAAGCCCACGCCAGCTAGGTTTTCTTCCTGGCTTTTCTTGAAATAGATACTCAGAAGAACGGAAAAAAACCACAGAGTGGTGATGTGAGTCATTCACCAAGCTATTTGGTCAAATAACCCCAGATATAGCTACTGTAGGAGCACTTCTCAATCAAATGTGTAGAAAAGTTCTTTGAAAAAAGGCGGTGAAGGGGGTTTAGAGGGTTATGTTTGACTCTATATTTAACAAACAGGCAAGCCACATCACACTTCACAGCTCTGGAGCTGTATGAAATGTCAGGGAACGTGGGATGGAGGAGCTAAGAAAATAGAATGTCTCACTCAGGATGCACAGACTTTTACCTAAATGGCAATTTATTTTTTGACTTCAATCATTGCGTATTTATTAGCAGGGAGCCCTGCATACACACTGCAATAATATTATGCACACCAGGATGTCACATATCAGCTAGAAAAACGTAAAAACAACTAATGTCAACACCTACACACATTTCCTGTTGCTAAGAAACTTAACCTGCTACCTGTTTAATCTCTCTAATCACTAAGCAACCACTCAACCACACATCGTCATTTTACAGACATGCCTGTTGAGTGAGAGAATTAGTAAGATTGAATCTAATGTGGTTTTCATTCAATACTATGGTCATTTGACCAGAGATGTATTTGTTTAGCAGACAGAGCTCTAATGAGCCTTAAGTTGTACTGATTTGAGGTATTTCACAGATGATTGAGTTATAATATGAGAGAGACTACATGCATTTACTGGAATACAGAGGCAAAAACAAACCTGACAGCTTGATTTGAAATGGCACATGACTGTCAACCAGAGGAGGCTGGTGGAGGTAGAACAACATGTTTAATACCATTCCTCATTCCACTCCATGCACACGTGTTTGATACGATTCCTCATTCCATTCCGTGCATTACAATGAGCCCATCCTTGGACGTTCCACCTCCACCAGCCTCCACTGCTGTCAACTCTCTATCTAGTATGACCTATCATTGGTGACTTGACATTGTGACTCTTTAGAACTCATCATTCACATGCACCCGACACCTCCACACTACATCTTCGTGTGGCTCTGGGAATACGAGCCCCATTTGTAGTTCAGTATACATAAGATCAAACCACCCTCAAACACACACACACACACACACACACACACACACACACACACACACACACACACACACACACACACACACACACACACACACATCTGCATGAGTCAATCTAAGTCTGACATTGTGACTCCGCCATTTTGTATGCTGATGGTGGCTCTCAATGTCAAGCATTTTGTACAATGGGTCCGCAGTGCGCTGATTAGGTGTTTGACCTTGCGGTACAAAAGAGGGGACAGGTGCGCTGACTCAGTTTCATTTTTGTGTTCCTCCTCCATAATCTGTTTTTTTCTCTTCATTCTCTGGTAACCGTGGTGATTTGTGACAGATGCCACAATGTGGCTAATGCTAACGTGTACACAAACTGCACTGTTTCAGCTGTCGATGCTCGATTGAAGTTTGTACCTGAGAGAGCCGACACATCGCTAGGCGGGCACACAGGTGTCGCACTTGAGACCAGCTGTTCACTGTTGTCAAGACGATTGTTTGTCCTTTTTTCGGTGCGTCAGAGCATCTCTCTAAACACCTGCTGTCCTGTCATAGACACAGATCTCTCACCCAAGGCTGTTGGATCCAATATGTAACAGGCAAGACGACAGTTTCATCTAAAACCATAGACTGTACAATGTGTCCACAGTTAGCACAGACAGACAGAGGAGTTTGAATCCCCCTTGTATGAGTCTCCAGTGCAAAAATATCCCACAACTTTTAATATGCTCTAACTCTGCACGTTTCATTCAGTTAGAAGTACGTGCTTAAGGCCTCAGGCAGAACTGTTAGCAGGAAAATACAGCCAGCAGCCAACATCCAATGGGGAATGAAGATGACAGTTGAAGTGTTCTTCAAACACATGTCATCAGTCGTGTGACATTGCTCTAGTTCCATGGCCTGTGTCACATGTGTCATAAGGTTCTCTGAAAGAGACTGAGTGCTATACTCTGACCACCTCCACAGACTGCATAGACATAGCATTCAAGAGCTCTCACGCAACCATGTTCACTACTTTAACGGAACGGACATGAACACACAGCCCCGTGAGCTTGTCTCTTCCTCTCTATCTTTGTATGCTTCATCTCCACTCCAAGAGGGACAGAGGAGGAGGGAGGGAATGAGAGAGAGGGGGAGGGGGAAAGTGAGAGAGGGGAGGAGTGAGAGACAGAGAGAGAGAGAGAGAGAGAGAGAGAGAGAGACAGACAGACAGACAGACCGCATATCAGTTTATGGAGAGAGGAGGGACAGAGGAAGAGAAAGAGAGAGAGAGGGGATAGAGGCCACGTGACAGCTTTTACGGGGCCTTGGGGTCTCAGCTTGCTGGGTTTTTAGGAGTTTATCTTTGTTACTCTGACAGTAGTATGCGTCAAACACCTAAAGAATGTGTCTACAAGGACATGGAAATGAGGGAGATGGCGTGTGTGTGTCGATAGAGAGAGTGGAGGAGAGAATAGTTACGTGTCACGTGAACAGTTGAAGATAAAAGCTGAGAAAGAGAGCATTTGTATCCCAGCAGATCCATGCAGGTACAGCCCTGAATATCAACTCACAGAGGCCCTACGGAAATAGCTCCAGGGAAGATAGCCTCAAAAGGCCGGAGCTGTCATCAGTAATCAAATGTGGAAATTCTGGTTGGTTGCAGATGAATGACAATCAAACATTCTATCAAACCACAGTCTTTCCAAAACACAGTTTTTTTATCTACGTTAATTGGTCAATATATATATATATATATATATACTGTATATGTTTTTTTGTGTTCGGCATGAGTCTGGGGAGGTTTGTGGAGGTAAAAATCGAAGGACAGGCTCATTGTAATGCAGGGAATGGAATGAGGAACAGGTGTTTGATACCATTGCTCATTCCATTCCAAGCATTACAATGAGCCGGTCCTCTGATTCCTACCTCTACCAGCCTCCCCTGACACCATGAGATCTTTATGAGATGTGTTTCTTTTCTTATAAACACAGACTCCTTCTCAGCCCCTGAGTGGCCAGAGTGAGAGAGAGATCAGATCTGAGGCCAGCTGATGATTCAGCATCTCCTCCACCCTGAATCCTTAAGCATTCACATCCTGGCCCCATGTCATGTGACCATGGAATGCAATGAGTCTTCTCAACGATCATCTGTGCAGCCGCATAATGGCTACGGTGAACACCGGTGATAACAAAGGCCTCTGTGACGACTTATCGTCTGTCTTCAGGTTGCGTTCAGGAATTTGACCCGCTCGCTTAGCAAATCATTCTGAAAGAAACTTTTTTATTTATTTATTTATTTATTTTTTACTCTTTTTTATGCATCTTGGCAGCATTGATTGACTGGCCATGGTCATCATCACAAATCCTGAATATGGACAAGTATTTTTCATTATCTGATAATATACTGTAAAGACAATTTTAAAGTTATAGTTTTGATTTCGAATATATTGTTTTTCAATCATCAGGGTCCAGTATTTCAAAATGTTTAATCTAGATCAGAATGATCAGGATTATTTTTTGCTATTCAGGATCAGATGTATCAGGCAGATTTTGAGTATTATGGTGGATCAGCATAGGGGTATCAGCCAGCTCGATCTTATCCAGATTAAAAGTTTTGAAATTACTACCCAGGTGATAGGAGTGGGGAACATCTCAGGTACTTCTTTCTGAGAATAAGAACAGCATTTTTCTGAAATACCTTAGAAATCTTTTGTGAGATTGCTTGACATGCTTATGAATAGATATTACCATACTGTCGGAACAGGTAAAACCACCTTGAAATCTGTCCATATTCCTCTCTCTCTTCCTTTGTACAGATTGGATATCCCATTTTCCTCAGGTTTCATGTCAGGACAATTGTGTCTCTATGTCCCTCAGTTCTGCCATGGAACGGAAAATCATGTCAAAGACAAAAACATTCCATGAAGAGGGTCTGAATGTATTCAATTCCATATTTCCACATTCATTTTAGGCAATGTTTTTAAAGGTCTTACCAAAGCTTTCAATTTATACCTCTTGTATTTGATACGTCAGAATTCCTACATTGATCGTCAAAGTTAAAAGTTTTGTGCTGAAGAGAATGGCATAAGCTTCATAACATCGTTGCATAATGTCTTAAGAACTCAACTCAGACACTGATCAACAACAACACAGCCACTAACCCACACCTCAAACGTGGGGGCGCACTGAAAACGTGACTCGAGAGATGTTTTACCCAATTAATTGCCTCATTATTTGGTAGTGAAGAGTAATTAGTTTCAAGCATACCCAAGTGCTTAATGTCACTCTCTCTCTCTCTTGCGAGACTGCCATTAATTAAAATAGAAATCTCTAAAATCAAACCGCCTGTTTATTAGAGTCAGTGGCAGATTGCAGTATGGACAAATTGAGGTGTAATTATAGCGCTGGGTTGAAAGGGCCGTCTCATCGACACGGTTACATTCCTTTTGCTAATTATTTGTGTTTTCATTCGGTGACACTATGGTGAACAAGCAATAGGCTCTTCAGAATCAAAAGGCGATAGAGTGGGAGACAGTTTGCGAATATGATCCCCGGAGGGGGTCAGTAATTATTAGATAGAGAGAGAGAGAGAGAGAGAGAGAGAGAGAGAGAGAGGTGGTCTCTCTGGTGGCTGATTGGAACAATAGCAGCCGTCACTGACGAGAAAAGGCCTAACAGTATAATGGAACAGATGAGTAACTGCCTGTTTTCCACACCTGAGAAGACTAGAACTTCTACCTGTTGTCCTTGGTTGATGCACTAGTCATACATCAAGCTTGGTATGGTCCTATTTCTTTTCCTGATACTGTGGATGGTTTAAACTAAGGAACATCAGAATGAAGCTGCAGGGTTTTATTCTACATGTCAGCTGATTAGCTATGTTGTTTTCTCTTCTACTAGAGCACCAAAGGGAGAGTGAAACTGGAACATATCTATTCCGGATCCTGACTCAAACAAAGACTCCTGACTTTCAAAGAGCTGTTCAGCATATTATTTATACATGCACAGGAAACTGTTATTGGTGATTTTAAATAGAGTTATCTCTGGTGTGTACATTTACTGCCTGATCCTCAGAGTCAGAGAGAGAGAGAGGGAGAGACAGAGGGGAGAGAGAGAGAAAGAGAGAGAGAGAAGGGATTTGCATCCCAGAGGAAACAAGCACATACAGCCCTGAATATCAACCCACAGAGGCTCTATAGAGCTTCAATTATTGATTATAGAGCATGGATTATCTTATTTTAACACCACAAGGGGAACAATGAAACTTTCTGAATGAAAATAAAAAGAACACAGTGTATGTCCTGAAATCCAGAGAGGGAGAACATTCCTAAGAAAAAATACCCCTTAAGATCTGAGTATAAAACCAATGTGATACTCATTGTCGTAGTACTCATTTAGATATTAACATATTGTTATGTTAATATCATCTTCCAGGATGATGGAGTCGATGAGAGGAATAGAACCCATTCAGTCTGGTTTGTTATCTTAATATCATCTTCCAGGAAGATGGGCTCGGTGAGAGGAGCAGAGAGTGAGTTCATGTGATGTGTTGGGTTTCAAAACACTCCTCAGTTGTATCCCATAGTATAGCACCCTGATATATAGCACCCCGATTCAAACACAGCTCTCTGTTGTCTGTATCATTGTTGACACATTGGCAATGTTCTCCATCTGAAATGCACTCATCCCTGTTCTCATTAGGCTGGTTCACTCTTCTAGTTTATCTCTGTGGATAATTATCCATGCTTAATTTCCCTCTAATAGGAAGCTAATTCTCGCACTCTCCCTCATTGTCGAAGAATGCTGAAATGCCTGAGGAATGGTCTGTGGTAACCATGCCATCTTCTGCCGTGTAGTTGGGGTCTTATTTAGCTCCAGTGAATTCATTTCACACTTGATCTACTCTCAAATGGTAACACACACACACACACACACGCACACACACACACACACGCACACTCACTCACTCACACACACACACACACACACGTGCGCACACACATACACGCTACAAAGGGTACAATCCCAATTTAAGGCATTTCAACACAATGTTGTCGTCACGAACAATCAGGCTATACAAATTAGCCTGCTACGCATGGCAGGATAGGGCTTGATGCGTGCATTATCACATTAAACAGCTGTGAGTGATATGTTCCTGGCTAATATAATACCCTCTTAAAACATCGATTGTTTTTCATTCTTTTGCAATTGAAACACTAACAATGAATGCTACTTTGAGCAAGTCTAGTTTATGGTCTCTTTGTAGAGAATACACTGGAGACAGTGGAGGCTGGTGGAGGTAGAAATCTGAGGATGGGCTCACTGTAATGCATGGAATGGAATTAGGAATGGTATCAAACACGCCTGCCATCCACGTGTGTTTGATGCCATTCCTCATCCCATTCCATTCATTACAGTGAGCCTGTCCTCCGATTTCTACCTCCACCAGCCTTCCCTGGCTGGATAATACTAAAGTGAAAGCAAACAAAAAGACTTAGCAAAGACTAAGCAACAACAAAAATGATTACTTTTTGAGTAATGCGATATATTCTATTTTACAAAAATAAAAAATCTGAAAGTGTTCACATCCACTCTGTGACTGAGTGTCCAGTAAGACCCCCTCATGCTCTGCAGCCTCAGCCCATCTGTGTAAGAGATCAGGGTAGCGGACCCCCTGTCTGTCTCTCTCGTCATGGTGTGGTGAACGGCAACACGACAAAGACCTCAGTGGTGCCATTGTACCCCTGTCCCAGCTGACACGGGGGCAGGCTAATCACATTGAATAAGACTCTCAGAGTCATCCACCATGAAGCCCCCCATGAAACTGAGACCCTGACTGAGAGATGCTGTAGTAAGGAAGGGGACAGAGTAGGAGTGACATGAAGAGAGGAAGAGAGAAGGACGGAGGGGGGGGTTGGGAGAGGGAGGGGGGGGGGGTTGAAGGGTCCATCAGTTGCCCTTGGGGTGTGTTTTGGGGTTGGTGGGGGATCATATGGAGCCTAGGGGTGTGTGTCCTTGAGGCAGTGTGTGTCCCTTACCATCTGTGGCCTGGTCACCGGCCCAGTTAGCTGGTGCCAACGGCCCCCTCAGAGGGGGATTGTTTGGGGCATGTTCGGGCTCTTCCCTGTTGATCGCACACATGCATGCATGCAAAAAGCACGTAGGCAAACACACACACACACACACACACACACACACATACACACACACACACAAACACACACACACACACACACACACACACACACACACACACACACACACACACACACACACACACAAGAAGGAGTGTGTGGGTATGTGTGTGTGTGTGTGTGTGTGTGTGTGTGTGTGTGTGTGCTTGTGTGTGTGTGTGTCATTATAACACTGATAAAGCCCTTAAATGGCTGGTTGTGAAGGAGCAAGTCAGGGTCATTGCAATTGTCTTTTCTCATTTTCTTCCCTTGTCTCCTGTCCCTTTTACACTCCCTCTCATATCGTACAGATCCCAGAGGGAGACAGAAGTGTCCGTGTTTCCCCCAACTCCTATCAGATCAAAGGGATGAATATGCATTTTTTCAATGGCTCAACTCAGCCCTCAACGTTCCCACTCAGCCCTTTAGAAACAGAGTCATCATGACAGCTCAGAGTCAGCGAAAGTGTTTCACTGACAAAGAGACACTGAAATCTCTCTGTAGTCTGTAGGCTGCTGTTAAATGGAGAGGAGCAAAGAACTTATCCTTTCCCAGCAGAAAGGAGAACACTTGTGTCATTATTCCGTACATGAAAAGAAGGGTAATATTATTAGTAGTATTCTTATAGTTAATAAGTATGACTATGTGGGGGAGGTGTTTGCTGAAAGAGTGGTCTCTGCAGTGTAGAGACACTGGTATGGTAATGGCCATCTGTTGGAGGTGCAGCAGTGCAGTAAAGTACCTCTTATGGTCAGACAAGAGGAGGAGGAGCGAGGTTCACACACACACACACACACACACACACACACACACACACACACACACACACACACACACACACACACATATATCTGTGAACTTTTACATGTAGATAAACAGTATACACACATATGAAAGGGCAGAGGGGAGCTGCCTCAACAATAATCTAGTGCTCTGTTCAAACCTGCTTTATTTTTCACAGTTACTACTGTATGTCACTTTCAAGTGTCTTCTTTAGAAAAGAGCCTTTTCACGAAGAACTGTGTGTTCTTTACCCAGTAGGAAATTCATTCAAAACTCTGGCAAAAACACTACTTTTCCTCATTTCAATCCTCTTTTTGTGACGTTTCTGCTCCAGATCCTTGCTGTATGACGTTCAGGACGCTGCATTTCCCCTCTATTACAATTGCACAATGCAGAAAGCCTCACTATTATTATAAATATCTTACTATTTTTCTACAATATTCGCACAAAGGCAACTAATGAAGATCAGTTGGGGCACAGGAGAGGAAATTAATAGAAAAACGGAATTAATTAAATGCAGGAGTGAGACAGCAAATTAGATAAATAACTGAGATATTACTGTACATGCAGAAAGAGCTGAAGATTATAAACTTAGCAACAAACTGAGGATATTATTCTTGAATACCGGTATGTCAATCTTCTTAGTAAATGTGTAACATATTGTATTCTGTTGAGTTATTTCTCTGTCCCAGATCTGTATGTGTTAAACAAGTCTAAAAAAGTTGTCTTGAACATACTTTAACTAAAGTAGACATGGCTCTTTTTAATTCCTTTTCTTCACCATTGAGAGGGAGATTAAATTGGCATTGCAAGTAAGTTTTTGTATTTCCACGAAACATTGCTTTTTTTGTATAACATTTCTGAGATGAGCTCAAAAGAACGAGAGTCTGCCAGAGTGTGAGGAATGCTGAGCAGGCAGAATCTCTTTCAGCCCTCCCGAGCACCGGGCCTGTGAGACCACCAGTGAATCTGATGAAGGACGTGTTGAGTGACAGGAGGGCTCTGGCAAAGCTACGATCACAAGTTATTTTTCACCTCAGCTCCGCACCAAGTTTGAAATGGAGCCCAAAACTAAATTATCGAAGTGAGAATGGAATCTATCATATATAAGAAATTGCCACAGACTCTGACATAGATATTATTGAATGTTGCTTTATTCAATGTTGCTAGATTTCCATATTTAATTTGATATCTCTTAGATTTAAAGTTGACATCATTGGATTCATGGCTAGTAGTAGATGTGTGGAATATTGCTTTTATGTCAAAGCTTAACTTTATTACTTTTAGTTTTATTTTTAATAAATCGGACTCTTTTATTTCAGTGACTCTTAATCTTTTCATTCCACCTTTGTTTCTTCCCTCCCTTAACTACCCAGACCATCCTCTGCTCGCTCTGATTTGCAAAATGAGCAAAGGTCTTCTTTCACGCCCATGGGTAAGAAGGTACTGTTGGTCCTGCAGGAGTATGGTGCTGGGTAGGTTGTGGGTTCAATGGCCTCACACTGTACCTAGTGAATGGTTAGTCATTTTAGATTAAAAAAAAACATTTGTGAAGTGACCATAACAGAATATTTCCCCATTTCATGCCATGATTTAGCAGCACACACTCAGTTACAAACTGTTTCATCAGATCCTGTGTTTGTGTTTGTGTGTGCGTGCGTGTGTTTCTTTGTTTGTTTGTTTGTTTCCTCATGCATACGTACGAACCTCCTGCTGCTAAAATATATTTAAGACTTGAGGTCAATTGCAATCAAATCAGTACTCAACAACTTCATATTCTGTAGTGCTAATATTCGGTTCATGCTGATATTCTGTTCATGCTGACATTCTGTTCATGCTGGCAGTTAAACCTACATTTATCCTCATCTGGTGTGTGCGTGCGTGCGTGCGTGCGTGCGTGCGTGCGTGCGTGCGTGCGTGCGTGCGTGCGTGCGTGCGTTTATTTGTTTGTTTCCTCATGCATACGTACGAACCTCCTGCTGCTAAAATACATTTGAGACTTGAGGTCAATTGCAATCAAATCAGTACTCAACAACTTTGTAACCCTCAGACTGCAGCTGCAGTGAGTGTGTTTGTGTGTAGCCCACATTTGCGTTCTTGCTTTGTTCAGATGTGTGTATTTTGACTGCTATTAAAACTCTGAAAACAACTCCCCAATTGTTCAATCTGTGATACATCAAATACATATTTCCCAGTGTTGTATCCATGTTGGTGGAGCTTCGTGTGGGCGTTCAACGATCGTCCCGTTTGATGTGGCATGCAAGAGTGTGGCAGAGCAGCATGCACACGGAGCAAAGATGACGACAGACTTGAAAGGAGACTCTTCTGTGTTTAAAAATGTACACACACACGCACACAGACAGTACATCCATGAAAAAAGAGTGAGAGAAAAAAAGAGAAACAGAGGGATTAAGAGGGAAAATGAATTGGATATATCATATGTATATCTCACCTCACTGTGTGCAAACTGGTGGTAACTGTGAGCATCAGAAGATCATGTAACCAGGTCATCTAAGCATTAGAACACATTAGGTGAGGTGAGCTTATCCTGGCAGGATACACAAACATGTTCCACTCATTGAACTTGATGTCAGATTTGGGAATAAGCAGTCGAGGGGAGGTGTGTGTGTATGTGTGTGTGTGTGTGTGTGTGTGGGGAGGGGCGGGTGGGTGGGGGGGGGGGGGGGGGGTGCTGGGGGGTTAGGCAGTGCCAATCTCTTATCAGTAAACAAACCCAATGTCCCTCAGCTCTAACGAGCACAATTATGCATACATAATCACCAGGGTTACATAACTAAATGGGTTACTGGTACATGAATAATTTGTGCTTCATACTCAGTTCAACCACTCAGTGTTTTCATTCTTGCCATTTTTATGCTCATCTCAATGCCATTCAGATCTTTTGTTTTTGGAATAACAAGAGAGGAGAAACTGCGATTCTTATTATGATTATTATTTTCCTGTGTTTCATACATTGGGTTTTCATCATCACCTACTGCAGAGGATCACTTACATTTTGCACAATGCGTGTAGTTGTATTTTGTTATGTGATTCTTGCCTTCCAAGTTTAGCGTTATCATCACACACCTAGGCCCAGTAATTCAAAATGTTTAATCTGGATTAGAATGATCAGATTGATCTGGCTAATTTCCGTTATACTACTAAAGATCTGGCAGATAGATAGCAAAAAAGAATCTGCACCATTCTGATCTAGATGAAACGTTTTTAAATACTGGGCCCAGGGATCTGTCACTTCAGTACCTCAGTCTACTTCAGGACCCTGGACAGCGACACACAACCAGGCTGACTTTCAGCACCACCCTCTAACAGACCGTGGACAGCTAACCTTGTCCCCAGGCTATTGCGGACAGTGCATATAAGCCTGAAATAACAACGACTCAAACCTGGCCTTAGTGGGAGTGAATTTAATGAGTAAAGTATTTGTTAGTATTTAATTTCAGCGAATCACATGGCTGCAAAGCGTGGCTCCAAATCAGAAACTTGTGGTGGTCAAGCACTGGGGGGAAGTGCTGTGGGAGATGATTGATGCAAAGTAAAGCCAATGGCTATGTGCTGTCCATTTTAGACGTTCTTTCTATTGGCTTAATGAAGGCCAAGTTTGACATGTTGGTACATCAGATCTTTCGAGCATTTGGGGCGGAAGTGTCTGGGAACGAGACAAATGGACATCTGACTTTCAGCTCCACCCTCCACCAGGACCATGGACCAGCTCTTAATGCATTCCCACAGTTCCCACAGTATCACAGCTCATGATGATGCCTGTATGTGTTTCCAGCTGTCTAATGTCACTACACATCATCAGCATCCAGAGCACAGAGTTTGGATCTAATCTGCTGCTAGGAAATACAGGAAACGTCCTGTCCTTGAGCAGTGCTCATTATACACAAGAGAGAGAGAGAGAGAGAGAGAGAGAGAGAGAGAGAGAGGGGGGGGGGAGGGGGTTACCACCTAGGAAGACAGGTGTCAGCAAAAAGGTGTCAGATAGAAAATCCAGTACACCCCCCCCCCCCCCACACACACACACACAGAGTCAGACACACACACAGAGTCAGACACACACACAGAGTCAGACACACACACACACACACATTCACATTCTCGTGTGAGAGCTGAAGTGCAGTCCCCTCCCTATGCAGAGTGTAATTAGCAAAGCCATCTGTATGCTGTGGGCTCTCACAGACTCTGAGGTGAGGACAGCACAGGAGGAGCACGGCTGTCCATCCTCATTTACACTCATATAATCATCTCATTCCAGTCTCTGCTTTTTTTTCACGACATTCCTCTCCTCTCTCTTTCTGCCTCTCGAAAATGCTGTTTCAGATTGAGCCGTCATCTCCTAACTGTTCTAGATGGCTGTATCCTCAGCCAGCCCTTCATTCCTGTCTCCTTCTCTCTCCATCTCATGTCCTCTCATTGTATCCCTCTATACGTCTGCACACTATCTTTTTCATCTCCCTGCTTCTTCTCTCCGTCCATTTCACCCTCCGCCCCCCCACCCCCACCCATCCACCCACCCACCCAACCTCCCCCACCCACCCACCCACCCACCCAACCTCCCCCATCCTCTCTCACCCACTCTTTCCCTCCTTTTTCTTCACTTAATCCATCTCTCTCTAATCTATGTCCCCCCTGTTTCCCCGGGTCTCTCGGGTCTTGTACCGTGGTGTTGGACTCTTGGTGGAGTCGCGCAGGTTTAAACGACAAGCTCGTTAACAGGGTCACTGATAATTCCACTAATTAGCTGCCGTATCACCTTGAGCTGCAGTTAAGTCCCGGCAGTCAGATAACAGAGAGAAATAGGGAGAGAAGGAAAAAGGTGGTGAGTAGGGAGGGAGAGACAGAGAGAGAGAGAGAGAGAGAGAGAGAGAGAGAGAGAGAGAGAGAGAGAGACGGGAAGAAGGCACATGCCCGCTGTCACACATCTTTCCTGATTTTACGCGAAATTAACAGAGATGTAGGTTAGTGGAACGTGATAATCACCAGATCAAAAGCAGGGCCAGGAGATGACATGAAAAGCGAATGCGATGAAATGACTTGGTTGCTTCAGGAGAGATGGGAAAGGATTCCCCTGTGTGTGACATGCTATCCTTTGATGTTGACGCTCCATACAGGGGTGGTGAGAGCGCTCTACAGCAGCACATGCATTTCATGTTAAGCTAAATCAATGCACTCATATGCAGACGGTCTCATGTTTGCCGGTTTTTTTTCTATTGGCTTCAATGTAGCCTGTGAATCTGTTCAATCTGATCAATAGAAATGATGATTGAGATGGTGAGGTCCTCCACAGTTGTGAGCAACACTGTTAAGAACAGGCAGCACCTTCCCTAGTAGGCCAATCCAAGCACTCCAACGGTCTATCCAGACACTGTAAAATACTGTGGAGATGCTCTGGTTGAAGACATACACACAGTGGAGACTATAAGGCTTGTGTAATTAGCCATCTCATTGGTTCAGGTAGGTTAATTTAGCCCCCTCATTGGTTCAGGCAGGTTAATTCAGCTCTTTCATTGGTTCAGACAGGTTGTTGATGAGTCGCAGATGTCTTCCATCCTACGCAGGGCGATTACACTTGTGCATGATATGTGCTTAACTTTATTAATCAAGACGCATTAATTACATAATAAATAATTAAAGGCAAAAAGTATACTCAGATATATGTAATTAAAATGCACTAATTAATGCATTAATTTATTTTATGTTAATTACATTTTCTGTGAAATTGAAAGAATCTACAGAGAATTGCACGGGGCGTAAGTAAGGGTCCTTGGACAAGGTTGAGATGATTCAGCATGATTACAGCAACACTGTATGGCACCGCAAGCACCTAACAACCTTGTACAATCTGGGTATTTGCAAACAGTGTGCGGGGGCTTAATGTGACGCTATTAGTCTATTTAAAAAGTTAAAACCGTCCAAACATTATGTGGAAGTTGACTTTGTCATACGCTGCCAAAGTACGAGCCTGTTTTTCTTACACCCAATCAGTTTTTCCCTAATTGGAGAGCTTGCTAAAACTGGATGGTGTTCTTTCCATCAATTATATTCCACAGGACAGCCTTTTCTCCTCACCAGAGGGACCTCATCACAAAACACAGAAGTAGTAGGAAATAGTGGAAATGCACAAACGAGCGGAATGGAGGCACAAATCTGAAGGCTAGATGAGTCTTTTTTCTAAAAAGAGGGATGAAGATGAAAAATCCTGTTCGTCTGGGATCTGGGTCAGAGCTTCTGCTCAGAACGGTTCTCCCTGGTTAGACACTGTAATGGTTCTCTCTGGGTAACCACTCTAGCTTCCTACAGGACAATTCTCCCTTGAAATGGCCCAGTGAGGAGATCAAGCACTTGCATAAGTCACAATCTACTGTATTATGCAAACAGGTCATGATCAACATTCAACACTCAGTTCATGTTTCTCTCTCTCTCTCTCTCTCTCTCTTTCCCTCTCTCTCTCTCTCTCTCTTGGCCAGGATATACTGTGAATGACATCAAGTTAATGAGGCAAGCATGCATATCACATTGTGAAACACTGACAACCCAAGCTAAGATGGAATGTTCCTGCCATTACAATATGTTTCCCTTTGGTCCTCTTCTCTCCATTTCCTCAGAAATTCCAGGAGTCAGCAGCAAAGGCAGTTTTTTTTCCGTCTCCTGCTCAAGTTGCCGCTCTCCATCCAAGCTCAGCTCAGCCTGGCGTCAGCATGAACGGCCCTATTAGATTAGCTGAGCGGTGAGCTAGCTAAACTCCTGCTCCAAATTGCATTACGGCTTGGGCATTATGAGGAGGCATGTCTTCATAAGTCTGTGCTTTTACGGGTCACTGCACTCATTTACGCAGCCAAAACTCACACAACACACACACATGCACACACACGCATGCACACACACAGACGCACACACAGACGCACACACAGACACAGACAGACACACACACACACACACACACACACACACACACACACACACACACACACACACACACACACACACACACACACACACACACACACACACTGCATGATTATGGTCTCATTGAAGCGATGGAGGTGTTTGATTGACATTAGTGGTGACTGTAGATTTAATTGTCTCGGTTTGGTGGAGAGGAACAGGAATGGGAAGTGCTGCAAATCAGCCTGTCAGTCAAAGCTGCTACCAACCTCTTTGTTTGGGCACTATGTTTGTGAAGGAAGCGTTCAGTAGCAGCATGAATGGAGAGGTTCACAATCGTTGAACTACTGCGGAAATAACAATAGCACCAAAAGCAAATCAGCCTTATCAGTGCAGTGGGTAAACAGTCATAGAAAAGCAACCTGTCTCATCACTCAGGTTTGAGATGTACTAACTGTCAGAAGCATTACTTCACTTCCATCCTGGGAAGTTAGCGGACAAAGTGATGGCACTGAATGCCATTGTGACAGATAGATTCAGAGCTGGGTCTCCTGCGCACCACAAAGCTAGCGTTAGTCTGTGGAGCTACTGCTACTGCAGATAAGATCTGAGGCACAATTACTCATCACACAAGGACGGTTCACCAAACCACCTCCATTACACTGTATCTTCCCTTGCTTCTCCTCTTTATTGCCCTTTCCTATGAGCTGTATTTGGAAAAGGAATTCATATACAGCATATGCTAAGTCTTCTGTGTGGCACATATTTTTCATGACAAGATCTACAACAAGCTACGCAAATTGAAACAAAGAAAGACTTCTATCTTCTCAACAACAACATCTTTCTTTTTGCTTGAAATAGATAGATAAAAGGTTTATTTTCCCTGGACATGAGGTTATCGTTTCAAGAGGATCAATTATACTCTTGTGAACAGAATGTAGGCTATCCACTCTCAGTTTATAATTAAACAATCCTTTAGGGGAGAGAAAGGTGTATCAGATCGATTAAAGCTTCTTACAGGGGAGGACTACCGTATGCAAGGAAGAGGTCATGCTGTGGGGCCTGAGGGGGACACGCTAGGGGATCTCTAACTATCTCTAACATCTCTGCTCGATTACCAGCAGGAGAAAGAGGGGCCGTGTCACAAATGCTGCTATCGGCACAGTAGGATATCTCGTGTGATATCTCTAACATCTGTGCTTTATCAATGAGATTAACAAAAAGGCCCTTTGAAGAATACATTAAATAAAAGTCCCCAGGACTTCAGACGGCCTCACCTGCACATGTACAGTAGCTCCCCTCTTTCCTCATCCTCTCTTTCCTACTTTCTGATTTACTACAGAAAAGGTTGAGGAGGACCCTGAGGAGAACATGAGATTCTAATCTCATTTCATTTGTTCTTTCCAGTTTGAAGAGCCATAGTCACAGATCACCACAGGTGAAGGACGTCCCCTCTGTCATTCTTTCTCTCTCTCTGTTATCGTCTTTCCTTTTCTTTCATTAACTCTGAAAAGGTGAGAACGGAGGGCCTTGTCGTGGGATGGGTCCCAGAAACAGACCGCAGAGTGGTTTTAAAATCTAATTTAAAATCTAATTTATTGTTTCTAGTTTTAAGAGGATCCGAAATAACTTATGACTTCCGCTGAAGGACATCTCCTTTGGACTGTGCCAAAAAAAGAGTAAGTATTCAGTTGAAGTCCCTGAGCAGACAGTAGATGCTATTTGGGCTGTAGGTGATATGGTCTGATAACCAGTAAATCCACAGAGTGTTCGGCAGGTGTTCATACTGTACTTGTCTTTCTATCCTGTCAGTAACACTGAATCGCTATAGAGAGCCATGGATTCATAATTTAAACGTCATGCATGTGTGTGTACAGCAGTGGAGGCTGGTGGAGGTAGAAATCGGAGGACGGGCTCATTGTAATGCATGAAATGTAATGGTATCAAACACACATTAAATGCATTACAATGAGGTCGTCCTCCAATTTCTACTTCCACCAGCCTCTCCTGGTATACAGTATGTGCCCATCCATGTCCAAGAAAAATACACAATTCCCTTACTTTACACCGCAAGTGTGACAGTCACATCGACCCTTAACCCCATTAACCTTTCAGTGTGTTTAATAAGAGCCTATCAAATCTCCTGCAGCGATATTGACGACACAGGGTCAGGACCCTTCTGATGCAGAGAGGGGAGCATATCTCATTAAGAGAGAAAGCCTCTGGGATACCAAAGCAATTTGGCTTGCCCTCTGTTTCCGAGTACCAATTAAAACATTAGCCTAAACCGTAGCAATACTCACAGATGTTGATACATAAGGGGAGCAGTTGCATGTATAATATCAATAAGTTCAGCCAAAGCTTCGATAGTGACACCCGGGGCCACAATAACAATTTAAGAGTGTGTGTCCTCTTCACCTTTGGTCTCCTGCATTAAAACACGTGCGTTCCTCAGAGTATCACAGCCTCCCAAACAGACTTGTTGCCAAATACTGAGGTTTAGAGAGACCATTCCTCTCAACTTGGAGAGCAGCTGACTTTGAAGCACTTCAAGCTGATGCTCCATCTCATGCCGCACATCAATCAAACCCAGTTTGAAACTCCGCATACTCTACATACAGTACATCAAACCCAGTTTCAAACTCAAAATACAGCATTCTCTGTGGTCCTCCCACAGAGTTGATTCACCCAGCTTCCCATCGGTTGATTTGATTCCAGGCTATTAGATTATGCTACATGGCCAGCTGAGATACCTTCTCTATAGCATCACTCTGTGTTAATGAAACACAGTCTGTCCATAACCAACTTCAAACACTGTTATCAAATGACTGGGAACCAATCTAGCAATTACATGCACATATTCCACAGCCTCCAATATCTTAAATCAATGAGGACTCGGAGGGAAACAGTTGACAATTGAAATCAGTCACATTGACATTGTATAGGGAGGCATTTCATCTATGTTATCATATAGTGTTATGTTATCAGGTATGTCGATTGTAGAACGCATTCTCATTTACAACAGCTTGTTGTGAATTTGTGTTCAGGTTCAAAATAAATGATGTTTACTACAGTATGACCAGGGGATGAACTGCAGTAATAATAATATAATAATCATAATCATTTATTACATGTATAAAGTGCTTTTCATTCTCAATAATCAGTGCAGCAGAGATGAGAAAACACCAACAGCAGCAGCAGCAATAAAACTCCCCCAATTCATCTAATGACATGAGATGAACATGAAGGAGCAGAGACAAGAAGGTCCTCCTGAGACCGGTGTCACTGATGACAGGCCAGAGCAGGAGGTCATGAACCTTGACCTTTGAAGTGGATAAACGGCACTGCTGTGGATTGTTAGAGCAGTCCAGAATACCACCCCCAATCTATCAGGACTGATATTAGCCTACTTTGTCTGGTGAACCCAACCACATCTCTGGGTATATGCTACACTACAGCGCATGATGAATTTCACTGCATCGTGGCACTTAATTGATCGGATAGGCCAGAGTGTCCTAGTTAAGTCACTTACTGATTGAACATTTTAAATGAAAATCACAGAACGTAGTGGCCCTTGAGAACAGCACTTGAGCCCTCCTAATCAATGGAAGTGGTTGATCCATACAGTATCCATTACATGCACAAATGTGTTATTACAATAATCCTGCAAATCTGATTCTATCACCCTTCAATTTAGGGTGTTTTTGCAAGACCTCTCTCACCCGATTCACACACAGACACACACACACACACACACACACACACACACACACACACACACACACACACACACACACACAAGCACACACACACACACACACACACACACACACACACACACACACACACACACACACCCTCCCTTAGCCTTCCCTCTTGGTGTTCTGTGACCCAAATCCTCTTTGTGCTCCACCCCCTTGGCTCCTCTACTTCTCTGTTCTCTAAGTCTGTCTTGTTGGCAAGGCTTAGGAACCTGTACTATCATTCTCTCTCTCTCACACACACACACACACACACACACACACAAACGGTTCATTCATGTGTTGAAGTGAGAGCCTCTGACGCATGCTGAAAGCAGAGCCAGCTATTTACATAACTCAACGAGTGCTTCCACTACCTGAGAATAACAGTAAGGTAACTAGGATGAGCTGGGGAGCTGAACATGTTAAGGATGCAGACACTCCTCAGGGGCTCCACAGAGAGCACAGTCACACCAGCACACCCTTCAGCTGGTCTCACTGCATGGCTCTCCACCACAGAGAGCACAGTCACACCAGCACACCCTTCAGCTGGTCTCACTGCATGGCTCTCCACCACAGGGCAGCATCTCCTTCTCCACTGTTGGGGATCTGTCAAAGCTTATGAGGCCATGCTGCTTCGTACCTAGATACTGTAGCTATTAAATACCGACAGTATGACCAGCATAGTCCAGCGTAATACAGCATCAAATAACAAATCACCTGACCTTGAAATACTGGAAACAGCATTTAGCTCATTGGACATCATTTGGAGAAACACTGAACTACACGGTAGATATGTTCAGGCTTGCAGAGGATGGCAGGTAAACAAGAAACAGTTAGCAGTCTGGCCAGCATTCCTCTTTATTGGCCTCTGGCCCTAGCATCAGCCTCATCATCACCAGGGGGGCCCCCTCTCACCCCAGTCATCAGACCCCCAGCCAGTCAGTGTTCTGTGTCACCCCTGTATCAATGTGACATACTGTAGTCAACATCATTTATCTTTAACCTAAACACAAATTCACAACAAGCTGTTGTAAATGAGAATGAGTTCTACAATCGACTTACCTGATAACATAACATTATATGATAACATAGATGAAATGCCTCCCTATACAATGTCAATATAACTGATTTATATTGTCAACTGTTTCCCCCCCGAGTCCTCATTGATTTAAGATCTTGGAGGCTGTGGAATATGTGCATGTAATTGCTAGATTGAGGTAAATGACGGTGGTTAGAACCCAGTCATGGCTCCCAGTCATTTGATAAACAGTGTTTGAAGTTGGTTATGGACAGACTGTGTTTCATTAACACAGAGTGATGCTATAGAGAAGGTATCTCAGCTGGCCATGTATCATAACAAAAAACAGCTAACAGTCTGGCCAGCATTCCTCTTCATCGGCCTCTGGCCCCAGCATCAGCCTCATCATCACCAGGGGGGCCCCCTCTCACCCCAGTCATCAGACTCCCGGGCAGTCAGCGTTCTGTGTCTCAACCCGACCCGACCCGCCCCCCCCCCTCCCCCCATGGCTGCCAGGTGAGGGAAGAACAGGTGTCGAGGGAGGGCAGGGTAAAGGTCAGCTCAGACCCCCCCCTCTGCCCCCCCCACCCCCGCCCCCCTCCCCCACACCATGATACCAGATAGTACAGAGAGACACTAGCGTCTCTGCACACACACACACACACACACACACACACACACACACACACACACACACACACACACACAGACACACACATTTAATGCGATAACATACTGATGCTAAACATTCATACGCATATGAAGAAAATTCATTTCAAAAGATACCAAGCGAAAGTTCTCTGCACTGAGTCTGTAACCTATCCACAGCCACTGTGAGTACAAGGGAGAAGCAGAGACAGGGTTTCAAAGAGAGTCTTCTGAGAGGAAGCATATGTTAAAAAAAACCTTTAATGTCTGGGCCCTTTAACATAAAAGAGGGAGTAATCTGCTCTGGCACTCTTTGCCTTTAGGAATTGTCCTCTTTGACTCACAAGCGCTTTGAGTACTCTCATTAGGTCTCTTTCTAATGTGTTTTCAAGCTTTTCAAAGTGAGATAGGCTGTGTTCTATACTTTGAATATGATTGGAATATTTACTTTTCTTCAAACTGTATGCATATGAATGATTAGCTACATGATGTTATCGCATGACATGTATTCGGTAAGCAGTGTGTGTAAACATGTGTGTAAACGCGTGCTATGGCATGTGTGAAAACGTGTATGAAAATGTGTGTGAAAATGTGTGTGCGCGCGTGCTTTTCCTAGGATGAACAGTGCCATGATCATTCAGCGGCCCTTCACAGAACAGACTACGCTACAGGAGCCACACTAAAAGGTCAACATAAATCAACACATCATGAATCACAACCCAAACACACCTCGCCCAACAATAGAGCTCTAATCAGTCTGCAAGCCTTTCTAGAAATTTCTCCTTTAGAAGGGGCTGCTCTCTGATGAACCGAAGAGGAGAGGGGAGATAATACACTCCAACGCGCTGTTGTGGGGTTACTAATACCCATGCATTGACATTGATGAATGAGATTCCTGCGGTATGGAGAGATGTATTGAGCACAGGGTAAAAGAGTAGGGATCCAGAGAATCGGAGGAGGCAGCGGGTGATTAACGAAGGGCTGAGTGAATAGCCACTCTGATCATTATTATTTTATACCGCTATTGTTACACTTTGGGTCTCCGAAGTATTCTGTGAAGATGTTTGGATTCCTATTCTACTGGCTCATTCAGCCCAGAAACAATGAGAGGGGATGTAAGTATTCATGCCAATGATAGTCCTTTGTACTCCATGTTCGCTAGGCAAACTAGAATAATACCGAGCGATGTGTATCCTGATCATAGTTTCCACTCAAAAGAATATTAGCATTTGGCAAACTGTACCACAAACTGGAACTGCAACTGTCTGGAGACACGTGTGATGAAGCACATGAAGTATAAACTGCTCCAAGATCAACATACTCAATCATCTACACAACAACCTCAGTGAACAGACAAAATGCAGCTCATTCCGTCATGCCCTATATCATTCCTGACACCCATGTCACTCATGAATAATTCAGCCAGTCGATGTAGGGCAGGGGGCTATGACGGCATTGTCTCACGCGAGATTGCACGACTCCGTCTGCACCGTTCGGTCGAAGGCATCAGTCATGGTGTAACCCTCAGTCCTCTGGAAGGCATCAGTCATGGTGTAACCCTCAGTCCTCTGGAAGGCATCAGTCATGGTGTAACCCTCAGTCCTCTGGAAGGCATCAGTCATGGTGTAACCCTCAGTCCTCTGGAAGGGGTAACTCTCCATGAAACACACCAGTACTTCCACCAGGGTAGTAGCTCTCTGACAGTGAGCAATGACTACTCTACTACTCTCCTAGTGCATACCTGTCCTGATGACTACTCTACTACTCTCCTAGTGCATACCTGTCCTGATGACTACTCTACTACTCTCCTAGTGCATACCTGTCCTGATGACTACTCTACTACTCTCCTAGTGCATACCTGTCCTGATGACTACTCTACTACTCTCCTAGTGCATACCTGTCCTGATGACTACTCTACTACTCTCCTAGTGCATACCTGTCCTGATGATTGTACAGAACAAATGCCATTCCTTGATTTCAACCATCATTCTCTTTCACTTATCACTGTATCAAGTATTTGAGTGGATTATACTGTACCACTAGCTTGCCTGTTTCAAGGTGATCACATGCACAATAGGTCTACATCAGGGGAAGCTAGTGGAGGTAGAAATTCAGAGGACGGGCTCATTGTAATGCATGGAATGGAATGAAGAATGGTAACAAACTTATTCCGTTCCAGGCATTACAATGAGCCATCTTCCGATTTCTACCTCCACCAGCTTCCCCTGGTCTACATCCATGTGAAAATAGATAGGAAAATAGGGTGAAGCAGCGCGGAGAGAACCCTACAGTGATTGTGACCCTGACTGGCACAGTTCTAACTGATTGAAGCACAGCTCCTCTCACAATGACCTCATGGCTATATAAAGGATATGAATGCACCCTCTCAGATCTATAAATGGATGCCCCCTAAAGAGTTACGGTATGATGACACCAAATAGAAATACTCTGCTGCTCCACGTTGGTATCACAATGGTTTTTTACTGAGCTTTGAATCGGGTAAGACACTCCCTATTGAAACATCTAACAACTCTGTTGTGACAAACGGCTCCGACGAACAGCAAAAATCAGAATTGTACCTACAGGGATATAACGAGACATGTTGTGACACACGTATGTATAGGATATTTGGCCCAGTTGTTGTGTTCTGTAAATGAAAGAAAAATATACCAAGCGCACGCAGACACACACATGCGAGAGAGAGAGAGAGAGAGAGAGAGAGAGAGAGATAGAGACTTGAGAGAGCATTAAAGTACTGTACAGTACATGCACCAAAATACATTTGAAACTCTAGTACCCCCGTAAGATATCAGGTTCAAAATACAAACTTAATTCCACTTCTAAATTAAATCCAAGAAGCTTAACAAGAAAAAAACACTCCCACTCTAAGGGTGATGCTGTAGAGGAAGAGAGTGTGCGAGAGAGAGAGAGAGAGAGAGAGAGAGAGAGAGAGAGAGAGAGAGAGAGAGAGAGAGAGAGAGAGAGAGAGGGAGAGTAATTTGAGGAAGCCAATTTACTTGATATTGTGAATGCACTTGTGATACAGAGGCTCTACCGCCGAGTATCACTTAAATAAATGCACTGGTGTTATTGATAGCTCAGGCTTTGGTGAATGAGCAGTGGAGTGCGTTTTATTTTCATTACTGCGGTTTGGGCATGGAGAGAGATTATGATGATTAATACTCCCTCTCCCTGTGTGGACATGAGCCTGAGTGATGGAGCCGCCGAGACTGATCTGAGAGTCGTGGGAAGCACATGATTGCTTCACTGCCTGGCCATTGTAGAGGACCATATAGCCACCAAACACTGGGTTGTCGTGCACCAGACAATTACAGAGGCAGAAATAGGCTCAAAGTACATATCATTCATGTAGTTTTCTGTTAGATACACGCTGCAGGTGTTTGTTGCTGAAGAACAAATTGGCGTCGATTTGTATCAGAGGAGTGGGGCGCTCCCCTCTGGTTCACCAATGATAAATCTATACAGGCAGTGGTGCCTGAGCTGGGGTCCTGACAGAGGAACAGATTCACAAAAGGCTCCTGAACCCTGTGCATGCAGCTCCTTGCTCTCACAAAGTTAAGATATGGGACGGGGAGGCTGGTGGAGATAGAAATTGGAGAAAGGGTTCATTGTAATGCATGGAACAGAATAAGGAATGGTGTGAAACACGTGATTGATACCATTCCTCATTCCGTTCCATGCATTGTAATCAGCCCGTCCTCCGATATTTACCTCCACCAGCCTCCCATGCAGTACACTATGATACGTTGTATTTGATACCATTTCTTATTCTGCTCTATGCATTACAATGAGCCCATCCTCTGATTTCTACCTCCACCAGCCTCCACTGTGTTT